>NW_015386232.1:725511-730448 GCF_001527695.2 Protobothrops mucrosquamatus
CGGGACTGACCTAGGGTGAATTTTTAAATAGGGAATAATTTTTTAAAGATTTTAATAATGACACAGCCATAAATATATTTGGTTTTTAATTGGTTTTATAGGGGAAATGTTTTTTGTGTTGTTTTTTAATATGCTGTGAGCCGCCCTGAGTCCCGTGGGGAGAAGGGCGGCATAGAAATCAGTGAAAATAAATAAATAAGAAATAAATAAATTTCAATAGTTGGCTGGGCTTTGGTTTACTCTCCCTCCTCATTTTCAGTAAGTTAGTAATGGGGAGAGCAATCTTTGTGAAAGAGGGAATGAACTGCCGGTAAAAATTTGCAAACCCCAATTGTAATTGTCTTCTTGTGCGTGGTGGTGCCCATTCTAACACAACCCGCATTTTCTCTGGATCCATTTCTATCCCCTGGTAGCAGATATGATATCCTAAATAGTCAATCTTTTCCTTGTGAAACTTGCACTTCAAGAGTTTAGCATAGAGGTGGGCGGGGCGGAGCTTGTTCAGGACAGTTCGGACTAGCCAGACATGCTCCTCCTTCATCTCAGTGAATATTAGGATGTTGTCCAAATAGACCAAAACCCCCTTATATAGGTGCTCATGGAGGACCTCATTGATCAGCTGTATGAATACGGCTGGCGCCCCTTGCAGTCCAAAAGGAAGTACTCGGAATTGGAAACACCCTAGGGAGCAGTTAAATGCCATTTTCCACTCATCTCCTTCTTTAATCCTAACCCTGTAATAAGCTTCTCTCAAGTCCAACTTGGAGAAAATTTTCCCCTTGGAAAGGTGGGCCAACATGTCCTTCATCAGTGGCAAGGGATAAACATTGTTTTCGCACATTGCATTCAAAGACCTATAATCCACATACAGGCAAAGTGACCCATCTTTCTTTTTGCGAAACAGCACAGGGGCGGCTGTTTTTGGCCTCGCCGGTTGGATAAAACCCTGCACCAAATTCTTTTCAATGAACTTCTGCAACTCCTCAAGTTCTCTGGGAGTCATTGAATAGAGTTTGGGCTTAGGCAATTTAGCTCCTGGGAGAATTTCAATGGCACAGTCAGTCGGTTAATGGGGAGGGGGGCAATTCATCGGACCACTCTTTGCTGAAAACCTCAGCCAGGTCCTGATATTCTTTAGGTATGCCTTCCAGTCTCCGTTCACTGGCGGCTGCCATTACCTCTGATTTTTTTTCTCCCTTTGACTTTAGGCTCTCTGCCCTGCATGGTTGCCTTCCCTTTCGGAAACCTTAGTTCTCCCATCCTCCAATTCACTCTCAGGTTCCAGATCTTTAGCCATGCCATTCCCAAAATCAGGGGCCACTCCATGCCAGGGGCTATAATAAAAGTCAAAGTCTCTGTGAGTTCAACTGGTTTTGTGGCAAGAGTGGCTGGAACTCCCCCTGCAATGGACCCATCTAGCTGGCCAAAGGAGATTGGCTACTTCAGCCTCCTCACTGGAATCCCCACCAGGTACAGCCTGAGTCTATTAGAGCCTTCAGGGTTACTTTCTTCTCCATCCTTGGGCTGAACAGTTCTATGAGGGGTGAGGGGCACAATGGGTCCACTTACCAGGGGCTCGTCATTGGAATCGCTGTCGGAAGTCTCTGGCGGCTTCCCTGGTGGGATCAGAGTTCTCCCTGCTAGATTTTCAGAGGGTTGGACCTTGACGACCTCGGTGCCTTTCATGGCAGTCTCCCAGGGACACGTCGGGGTCTTTCTGGCCTTCCCTACCCCGGACTGGTCCGGTTTGTGCCACACTTGAAACATGCAGTTGAGTGCGGAAACAAGGTTGGGGTCTTAATTGCCTCTCTCTTCCCGTCTGGGGGGGAGCACCTTCAGGTTCAACTACCCCATTGTTGACTATGGGCCAGGTCATGGAGGCAGGCTGGATATCTCTGAGCGATGCATGCTTGGTAGAGGTCGTCATTCAGCCCGTCCTTGAAATAGCCCCTCAGAAGTTCCTCTGGCCAGTTGAGGCAGCTGGCCAGGTCTCGGAACTCCTCGGTATATATCTGCCACCGGTCATCGACCTTGTCTCTAGGAAGGGCCGGGGTTGATGAGTTCACTCTTCTTCTTCCTTGTCCAGTCTCATTGCTACCGAACCATGGCAGGGATCTGCTTCCTCCTCCTTGAGGTTTTTGAAAGCTTCCACTATCAAGTTGATGGCCTGCTTAAGGAAGTGATCAGATCGGGTTGGCCTTTCATTCTCTTCCTCGCTGAGGTTGAGTGATCTCTCCATCTCATGCTTCCACCTGGGTTGGTGGCTGCCTCATTGGAGGGTCAGCCTCCTGGCTTTTGCTTCCCATCATCTTTCTTTCCCACTCTGATCGACCATCTCAGTTTCTCTCGGGTCTCGGCCTCATCAAATGAGCCGGCGGAGTCTGAGCTGCTGTTGCTCAGGCAAGCTTTCGGGAGGGCCCTCACCCAGCGCTCTCTTTCTTCTTTCTCATTGCCGTGTTTAGACATTATCTTGCACGGTCCCCGCTGTAGGAAGTTCTCCTCTGTGTTGACCACTTTGCAAATCCTGCCTAATATAAGGACCTGCCTCCCTTCTACTACCAAGAAAGCAGAACTCTTGAAACAGGCATCATTTCAACAGAAACTTTTATTGGCAGGTACAGACAGCAGGAAAGCTAGGCAGAATCGCCCGCCCGAATCACTATGTTAAAGGAGCAATTGAAACCTCCCAACTGTCCATCCGATCAGTTCAAACAGGTCAATCAATAGGTGTCACTTTGCTGTGGAAATGAACTGATAAGGTGCCTCTTCTCAAGGTTGTCAGGTCTTCACAGCTTCCTCTCTCCACCTGGAAATAAGGCAGGTGGTCTGGAGGCACATTCCAATCACACCCTGAAACAGATACATCAAAGCGGATAGAGCAAAGCAGAGGAAGTATCTTCCCCCCAGTACTGCAAGGGTCCACGTGACTTCTCCTCCCTCCCAGGATAATGGCAGAACCCAAAAAGGACAGTATATGATATATAGGGTTCTGACAAAGATGTTGTTTTAGGTTTCCCCTTTCTTGGCCATAGGAAGAAATCATTGTTGATGATTGTAAATTGTCAAGAAGCTGGAAGAGTATTTTCTCCCCTGGGGAATGTGCAAAGAAAACAAACCCAGAAGCCTATAAAAATGTTAAGGAGATGTACATCTTTCTTTCAAAGCCATCTATGGTTCTATGGTGGTAGTAACTAATGGGAACCAACCAAGCTGAAGTCTCTGGTTTTATTTAAAATTTACTTAATAATCTACTTTTTAAATTGGATTGCTGTATACCAGTGATGGCAAACCTTTTAGAGACCGAGTGCCCAAACTGCAACCCAAAACCCACTTATTTATCGCCGGGTGCCAGGTGGGCGTGGCCCACTGGGTGGGTGTGGCTGTGGTGGTCATGTAAATTGGGTGGGTGTGGCCAAGGTGGGCATGATCACCTCTATGTTGCTCGTGGGGAGGGACGCCTGTGGGGGCTGGGCAGGGTTGGGGGAGATCCAGGGAGTCTCTGGTAGGTGGGGCGGTGGGCAGGAGGCTCGTCCTGCTGGGTGAGGCAAGGCAAGGCAGGGCAGAGGTGCCATTGTCACAGGCAAGGTGAGGCAGGGGCCAGGGCGGCTGCTGCCTGACACCATCAGCCGCTGCACACACAGGCCAGTGAGTGCATGGGTGCTGGGATGCATCTGGCCATGTGGGACCTCGGTGAGTTAGTGGGCGGCTGGTTGAAGAGGGACGGTTGCCATCTCTGGGGCATGATGCGCGTGCCCACAGAGAGAACTCTGAGTGCCGCCTCTGGCACGCGTGTCATAGCTTCGCCACCACTGCTGTATACCATCCAGAGTCATCTTTTATGAGATGGACAGCCATATAAATTTAATAAATAAATAAATAAATAAATAAATAATATCTCTTTGAATTCTTGAAACTCCACTTCTTTTATTTAGGAATTTACAAGTTTATGTTTTTATGATTAGGGAAGACAGCCTAATTAACTTCTCAACTAACTCTATTTTTCCTTTTGATTGCTTAATAGCTTTTTTTCCAAATTTAGAAAGACAAGCAGACTTATTTATTTATTAAATGCATTAATATAAGTGCCTATCTCATAATCAGCAACTCTGGAAGGCATACAACAGAGATAAAACAGTTAATAAATACATTAAAAATATAAAAACTAAAGAATGTATTCCTTTTAAGAGGAATACGGGCAATTATAAATTATATTTGGTTAATATAGCAAGAATTTCTGAGTAAAGAGAGCACTTTGATTTTATTTTACTATTACTATTTTTTTTAATGACCACAATTAATAAAACTACCAATAATAACTTTATCAATCTGCAAACAATTGATTTTGATCTGTATACTTCCTACCAGGTTCCATTGTAAGTGTTATATTTTTAGACTTTTTTATTTTTATGTAATTTTTATTTTCTGTAACCACATGAGGGAGCTCCAACATAAGGAATGACTAATCAAACTTTTCAAATTTAAAACAAATAATAAGACATTTAGATTGAAGAAATCTTTGGAATTGTAGTATACAGTAGTGGCCAAAATTGTGGAAACCTTTTCGGAAAACTATATTTTTGAGGATTGATGGCTAATACACCACTTTTTTTAAGAGTAGTACCATAAAATTATATATCAATGGAAAGATAATTTAATCAAGAATGTAATGCAACAGACTTCCGGTTTGAATTCCTGTGCCGATGGCAGCTATTCTTTTGGCTGCCTGCCCCGAGGACGTGTAAAAGCCGCAGGAGCAGCGTCAAACAGCTGCTCCGCGGCTTGGAATCCCCTTCCCCGGGCAAAGGGGAGGGGGGAGAGTTTCCCTGATAGGGGTAGAACTCCCGAGCTCTCACAGTTTTATAGCTGTGGGGGTGGAGGTGAGGTCCCCCAGAGTCAGGGTTTTCTCCGCGCTTCGGGCTGCCTCCGTTCTATGAACG
>NW_015386232.1:734647-736386 GCF_001527695.2 Protobothrops mucrosquamatus
CTGTATTCTATGAAAAGTTATAGCCAAATAACCAGAAAAAGGAAGCACAACTTGCTTAGGCTGATCTCAGGTAGCTTTCCTTCATCTGATTGTAGCCAATGAACATGAGTGTTTAAAGAGCCAATCAGGTATCATCTTGTTTTGGCCATGAGCCAATCAGATCACAGTAGGATTCAGTTATTGATGTCATGTATTGAAGCTGAGAGGAGGACATTTGTCAGTGTGTTATGTGATCGCTATCAAGTTGGTTGGGGTTTTTTGTGTTCTTTCATTTAGTGAGCTTGTAAAACGTAATAAAATTAAAACAATGGTGCAAAGAGTTGACTGGTCGCCCAGAAAGCGATGTAAAATAGTATTATTAAGTGAACAAGGCTGCAGTTATAAAGAATTAGAAGAAAAGTTGGTGGAAACTTAACCAAAGGTGGCATTTCTACTGTACACTTTTCCCAAAAGGTTTCCACAATTTTTGCCACTACTGTAAAGGATAGAATATTATGAGTTTAATATATATTATTAGGATGTAGCTTTAATATCTGTTTTTCTTTTAAAGTGTTTCTATATGTTTTTTTAAATCTCATTGTATTATCTGGACATTTTATATTATGATATCTAGTTATCATTGGCTTTTTTCTCACCTAATATCTTTTAACTATATGCTTTTTTCTGGTCCTGTTCAATAAGAGGAAATTTTGAGTGTAAAATCATTTTTAATCTATCAAAAATAAATGGAAAATGACAAACATTTTTATTATATGGAGAAACAAGACAAATCTGAGACCTTCCCTAAAATAACCTAAAATAACAGAAGAAGCAGTTGATAGTGATAAATGGGAGGGAAGTTACCACAATCAACTGATTCTTCAGTTTTTATTACAAGTTAAAGACCTTATCACAGGTGAACTGTATTCAATGGAAAATAACAACAAATTAATTGGACAGAAACTTTAAGCTTTGGGAGTTAGATTTGGTTCTTTTAAGGCTAAATTTAATGATAATTATGACAGATTAAGTTGCATTAGAACATCAAGAAAAAGAAATTAAAGATTTGTAGACAAGATAATAGTAATTGTTCAGTTCAAAGAATCCAAAAGATATACAGTAGCTAAAGAAGTTGGAAGCTAAATTAAAAATAGCTGAAACAGAACTTCATATAAATAAGTTGAAATTTAGGGATATGCCTGAAGATTTTTGGGAAAAAATATTCAGAAACAGAAATGGAAAAATTATTTTTTTCATTTGGATATAGATGAGACTTTGAAAATTCAAGAAATCTATACAACAAATTCATAGAAAACACAAAGAAGAAAATTGCTTTGAAATAATAGAAAATACGACTTCCGGTGTGCAGGCAACCTCGTCGGACGCAGCCGACAGCTGCCTCCCGCCTGTTTTCGTGTAAAAGCCGTTTTGACAGCAAGCATCAGCTGTCAAACGACTTGATACCTTTCCCCCGGGCATAAGGGGATCGGTGAGCCGCCCGGGGTAGGAGTTGAGTTCCCGAGTCGTCCTATGTGGACGATGTAGGTTAGAACTCCTCCGAAGCCCCGAGGATTCTCCGCGATCCAGGACGCCTTCGCTTCGGCGAAGCTAGAAGCCGCCGACACCGCTGCAACTTAAACTGAACTGTGAGTTATTATATGCAGACAAACCGACCCTGGAAGTTTGTTTCCTATTTTGGATTTTACCCTAACTTTGGATAGTCTGATCTTCCCTATACTTGGAGTGGATTGAGTGAAAGT
>NW_015386232.1:737655-746988 GCF_001527695.2 Protobothrops mucrosquamatus
AAACTTACGTGAGAATTTTTATAAAATGTTTTATAGATGGCACCTGGATCCTTCAACTATGTCTCGTATTTATGTGAATTATGAATCCAAGTGTTGGAGGTGTGGACACCCAGATGCAACTTTTTTTCATATGTGGTGGACTTGTAAGGTTATTAAGGCCTTTTGGATACAATTGTGGTGGAACTTACAGCAAATTTTTTAAAAAAGGATTATTTTTTCCCCACAGTTGTTCCTTTTAGGTATTGTGCAAGATTTAGATGCAAAAGAAACTAATTTGATGCTTTATTGTTTAACTGCTGCTCGTTTGTTGATAGCCCAAAATTGGAAGAGCCCAATTCTGCCTACAATGGAAGACTGGAGATTGAAAGTTTCGTATCTTGCTGAAATGGCAAAGATTTCGGCTTATTTGAAGAATCATTCAAATGAACAATTTTTATCAATATGGAGAAGATGGATTGTTTATATTCAAAAGAAGCATGGAGTGGTAGAATATAACTTAGGTTTTTAGATTTTTTTTTTTAATTCTTTTTATTCTTTCTATCTTTTTTGTAGATTAAGATATTTTGTGGAGTTAGGGATATTAGTATTTGTTTACTCATATATGAATATTATCCTGGGATTAGGTTTGGGAAGTCCGGGGGGGGATGGGGGGTTTTTACTTGTTATTGTGTTTATTATGCTTGTGATTGTTTTTTTTTATGATGGAAAATAATAAAAAAAAAATTGGAAAAAAAAAAAAAGAAATAATAGAAAATACTTGTAGCTTGGGTTTTAGATTTTGGCTGTGGTTTGTTTTCCAAACTTGTTTTAATATAATTTCTGAATGTTTTGTTACCAAACTAGGTAACATCACAAGCAGGATTTTCTTGTCCTATTCTCCTTAGCTCATAAATGTCTTGTGTGCCAGTCTGGTCAGTTGATCGTGTGGTTGCATGTTTGGAGCTATATTTTAATTCTGGGCAGCTGATTGTTTCTCTTGTTCATTGGCACTTCAAATGGTCTGGTTTCTTACATATTGATATGTTGGATCTAGATCAATATGCCTGTTTATTGCTCCTTTGGTGGAATACCAGGCCTCAGTAAACTTACATGTGTGGTGGATGTTGACATGCCCAATAACCTTTGTTCCTTCCCAATCAAATTGGTGTTATGGTCAATGTGGTTTGAGATCAGGGATTTTTGGTCATGTTGTTTAACTGCTAGTTGATGTTCATGAACCCTTGTTTTCAATTGCCTTCCTGTTTGTCTCACATAGAATTGGTTACAATTGTTGCAATTGATCTTGTATACTATGTTGCTGTTGTTTTCCTTCTGTATTTTGTCTTTGACTTTAGATAGCTCTTTTCTGACTGTAAATGGGTTTGTGAGCTATCATTTATTATTCCTAGAAGTTGCAGTATTCTAGTAGTCATTTTGGATGTTCCTTTAATGTATGGCAGCACTTGTTGTTGTGTTGTGATTTGCTGTGTATTTTGTCGGGATTTGGACGATAAGCATCGTATTATGAAATTTTTGGGATACCCATTGCAGAGGAAAACATCAAAAAGGTGTGTTTTGGCTCTTTTGAAAAGGATCTGGATGCAGCTCCTCTTGTATGCAGCGGGGTGGTTGCTTGTGAAATTTAGAATTTGGTCTGTGTGTGTGGATTTTCGGTATACACAGGTTGTTAATTTGCCATTATCTTGTCTCCTTATGTCAATATCTAGGAAGGGGAATTGTTGCTCTTTTTCTTCTTTGTTTATTTTGACGTTTTTAATTAATTGGAGGAATTGTTCAGGTGAGTTTATAGAATAAGTCGAATTGTTGATGAGATGGTGAAGTCTTTAAAGTTTTTATCAATTTGTAGGTTGGTGGTCCAGGTAGCGCCACTATGGAACTGAGAGGAATTTCATTTTTGTATATTTTGGGAAGTCCATAGAAGGAGGCACAGCCAAGAATCCGTGCCTAAATATCCTAACCCTAGAGAAAGAAGTCACATTTCCTTAAAATGGAACATTATTCCATTCTGTCTAGAATGGAGTGTGAAATTAATTTTCCCAAGGAGCACATGAGAAACTGGGGCTGTTATGGACAGCTGAACCAATAGGTTTCCTGTTGCCCTTTGCAGAGATATCATTGGCCCTGTCATGGTTGGCATTGAGCTCCTTTTGGTGACTTTGGCCACCAGTACCAACATGTTGAGGGAAGAGGGAGCGTGGAGCTTCGCCTCACCTCACTTCAGACCGGCCTGGCCTACCCACCATTCTTCTGCGGCCACCATTACACTTCCACTCACTCACTATCTTTGGGATGCGCTCTACCCACTTGGCTGCAAGGCTGTGCTTTGACTGTGGAGGTAGTGGGTGGCCAAGCCCACATCCCTTCATGCTATGACTGCTGCAATCTCCTCAGGCTGCTCCAGGTGAGGGGCAAGTATAATGCAGGTGCAGAAAAGCTCTTTTTCTCCTTGTCCTCTCATGGCTTCCCAGCTGACTGAAGGAGCGACTACCCAGAGCTTCTTCTCCCGCTCCTTTCGGTGCACTTATTTGCATTTGATTTCTAATTTCCACCTGACCTCATGAGGGCTACAAAAGAATAGCCAAAGGGCCAGGTGAGGCCCAGAAAGGGTATAAAATGCCAAGGTCTAGTCTAGAGGTTTTTATGAGTAGTGGCAAAACTTTTGTATATTTTATCGATAATGCCAATAGAATGCTTAAGTCATTGGCTCTGATAGAGTAAGGAATAAAGTCCAACATTTGAACCAAGCAACTGCTATTTCTTCATAAATTAATTTGATATCTGAGATTATGGATCAAATTAAAATATTCTCAACTAATATTAATGGCTTGAAGAGCCCATTTAAAAGAGAAAAAAATTGAAACTGAAAAAGGAAAATGCACATATTATATATCTTCAGGAGACACAATTAACAAAGCTAGCATAAGCCTATTAGAATGTTAAAAGCTCAACTAAAATTTTGCAGTTGTGAAAAATGTAATATACATGACAAATGAATTATGGAATTTAGAAAAAACAAATCAAAGAGGAAGAAGGGATACTTATAATAGTACTTTTTTCAGACTGGATTTGGGAAAATAACCATTGGTTAAATTTATGCTACAAATGACAACAAAATAAAGTTCCATAAAACATTTTTTAATCACTTCTTGAAATTGCAGAGTAAGATATTCTGATTCTTGTAAATATGGTTTCTCCTCTAAATATGGACAAATTTCCTTTATCTAAAAGGAATAATCATCTTCCAGAATTTAAGTATCTTAGACCAGGGCTTTTCAACCTTTTTACAGATTGTACCACTTTTAGGACATGACAATATCTGAGTACCATCAGTGCTTAGCAAAATGTCAAAAACCTGATGACTAAAAAAAGGGGGGATTTTGGTTTTTACTGATTAGATTCATTTGTTGTTATAGAAATGGCTAGTTTATAATATTATGGAAAGGTAAAAAGTTGAGGTTCAGTGTTAATGCTTCCTTCTACTGCAGGGCTTTTCAACCAGTGGTACAGGTACCACCTGTGGTACATTGGCACCTGGCAGGTGGTAAGCGACCATCCTAGAAAAGTGGTAGCGGGGGAGGGGAATGAGCTGAACCGGTGGCAGCACCTCACAAGCCTGAGCGAGAGATGGCTGGAGCTGCAGGGCTGTCAGGGCTCAGTGGAAGCGCCAGGATCAGCACCAGGCTCCAGTTGAAGCTCGGCGCTGATCCTGGTGCTTCTGCTGAGCCCTGAAGAAGCACCGATCAGCTGGAATGTTGCAGCATCTCCAGGGTCTTATGATTTACATTCAGATGCTTGGCAACTGATTCATATTTATGATGGTCACAGTGTCCCAGGGTCATGTGAAGTGACCAAAACCTGCTGCAATCACCAAACCAAACCAAACACCCCCCACCCCACCCCCGCTGCCAATCCTCAACAGAAATGCTCACAACAATAAAAACCTCGGACAGGAGGAAGAGCGCCACCGGGTGGGCAGGCAGGTGTCTTGCTTGGCTGTGGCTTGGGGGGCACTTTTTCAGTGCCATTGTAACTTCGAACAGTCACTAAGCGAACTGTTGTAAGTCGAGGACTACCTGTACTTTATCACTTTTTTCCTTTTTTTTTGGTCATTAATTTTTTGACACCTTGCTAGGCGACTGGTGGTACTTGGATATTGCCATGTCCTAAAAGTGGTACAATGGATGAAAAGGTTGAAAAGCCCTGTTCTACTGCACCAGCAGAAGTATGTTCTTTTTCCCTTCTCCCCCTCACTTTCCCCCCCTTTTTCCTCCCCACTGTGTCCTACTATTTGCTTTTGTATTTTATTTTATAATCTAATAAAATATTAGAAACTGTAGAAAAAAAGAAAAAAAAGTACCAGTTTTAATTTCTACGGTGGCTGTTTCTTTGCTGAATCACTTTTCCTTTGCACTGACAAATGTATGATGAATTTATCCATATTATTAATATGCACCACTACCAGCTAGTTCAGGGGTCTTCAAACTTGGCACTTTTAAGATTTGTGGACTTCAACTCCCAGAATTCCTCAGCCCTCATGGCTGGTTGAGGAATTCTGGGAGTTGAAGTCCACAGGTCTTAAAGTTGCTAAGTTTGTAGACTCCTGAGCTAGCTGATTGGCCCTTCTGAGCTCTTCCACAGTGTAGTAAGAATGCACCCCTCCAGTCCCTTCCCTGTACCCTTAAAGACACAGGAATCAAGTGCAAAGCAAGAAAATAAAGAAATATAAATTCCGGTTTTTTTCTCTTTAAGCTGCCTCAGGTGTCACGTGTCACAATGTTGCAATTCTAGACTGAAAGGCTCCGGCAATTGCGAAAAGCTTTAGCTTTAAATTAAGCCTGTTTACCTTCAAAGAAAACTTTCTAAAAGCCACAGACTCAGTTAAAGGGGGTAAAACTAATTACATTTGTTTAAAAGGATTAAACCTTTCCTGTTGTCTTTTTTCCCCTTCCCCCACCCAAACCACATTCTTTTATAGCCTCTCCTCTCTTCCCCCCTGCCTTTTCTTCAATTCACCTCCAGCTCCGAGCTGCTTCTGGAAGCGCCAATCAGCTGGAGCCCTGCCGGCTCCTGGGGCTTCTGCCGAGCCCAGACAGTCCTGCAGCTGCAGCTGCCTCTCCCTCAGGCTTGGCTCGCTTCGGCTCATTCCCCTCCCGCTACACTTGGCTAGCAATCTCGTATCACCTGCCATGTGGCAAAGTACCACAAGTAGTATGCATTTGTTCTTCCTTATTCTTTTTTTTTTTATTGAAAGTTTTATAAAAGTTTTACAATATACCTCCCCCCTGCCCAAAACCCACCAGTCCCCTCCCCCTCCCTCCCCCCCCACTTCCCAGAGCCAATCACAGGGTTAACAATACAATAACCATACTCTGTCTAACCTTAATCACTATTAGATTAACAAATCTATAACATCCTTTAACTCTCTTTTAATCAAACATATTAAACACAATAATTATAACATCATATTAATAATTATAGATAAAAATAAATATCCAATTTTAACACATAAACTACATTAACACTCTAAAGTTTACTCAAAAACGAAATGAAACTTTTTAGTTCCATATTTACTCTCAATATAATCTATCCATCTTCTCCAAACCAAAAAAATATCTTTCTTGTGAATAATCCTTCACATAGGCAGAAATCTTAGCCATTTCTGCTAAATTTGAAACTTTGAATACCCAATCTTCTATAGTGGGCAAACGTTCCGTTTTCCAACATTGAGCTACTAGTAATCTTGCAGCAGTTATCAAATTCAACATCAAATCCATTTCTTTTTTATCCAAATCTTCCATAATACCCAACAAAAATATCTGCGGCTTAAACTTTATCTTTTTCTTAAAAATATTTTGAATATTCCACCATATCTTTATCCAGAATGCCTTTACCCCCCTGCATGTCCACCACATATGAAAATAAGTTGCATCTAAGTTTCCACATCTCCAACACTTAGGTTATAGATTAGGATACATGCAGGACAATTTTTGAGGATCCAAATGCCACCTATAAAACATTTTATAAAAATTTTCTCTTAAATTTTGAGCTTGAGTAAATTTTACGTTCCTAATCCAAATTGTCTCCCATGTTTCCAGTAGGATCGGTTCTTGTATATTTTGAGCCCATTTTATCATACAATCCTTCACCAATTCTGTTTCTGAATCCAATTCAACCAATGCACTATAAATTCTTTTTATATGAGCTTGAGATTGATCTCTAATCTGTTTCATCAAATTTACATCCTGTAATGTAATACCAACTTTTTGATCCAAACGCCACCTCATTGACAATTGGTTATAATAAAACCAAGAATATTCAATATTTTCTTGTTTCAAATCTACTAAAGATTTAAGTTGCCAATCTCGTCCTACCGGAAAGAGTAGTTCCTTATAAGAAACTTTATCCAAATTAACTCCCCTAGATATCCCCTCTATTATCTGTCCTGGACTTGCCCAAATAGGAATCTTATAATTTAATCTATAATAATATTTCTTCCAAACTCGAAGTAAAGCACTTCTTAAAATATGAGCCTTAAAATTTCTGTCTACTTTTTTATCATAAATTAGATATGCCTGCCAACCAAATAACAAGTCCCATCCTTCAAGAGAAAGTATATTTCTATTTGTCAAATTTAACCAATCACTAATCCATGTCAAAACTACCGCATCATAATATAATTTTAAGTTGGGGACTTTAAGTCCTCCTCGTTCCCTTATATCCTGCGTAATCTTGAACCTAACTTTTGGTTTCTTGCCCGCCCAAATAAACTTATTGATACCCTTTTGCCATCCCTCCAAATTAGCATCTTTTTTTAAAATAGGAATCATTTGAAACAAGAAAAGAAATTTAGGAAGAACATTCATTTTTACTGCTGAAATTCTTCCCAACAAAGATAATTGCAATTTTTTCCAATCATTTAAATCCTTTTGCACCTTAACCCATAAAGCTTCATAATTATTCTTATACAATTTGACATTAGAAGCTGTAATATAAACTCCCAAATATTTTATCTTTTTAACCATTTCAAAACCTGCGAGTGTAACTAACATATCTTTATCATTACTAGACATATTTTTCGGTAATATCTTAGTCTTGTTACAATTAACCTTAAAACCAGAAACTTTCCCATATTGTGCAATAATTTCAACCAAATCAATTACCGAATCTATCGGCTGAGTTAATGTTAACACTAAGTCATCTGCAAAAGCTCTTAATCTATAATCAATCTTATTAACCTTAATTCCTTTTATTATAGAAGACTCTCGAATTTTAATTAACAAAATCTCCATTGTTAACACAAATAACAATGGAGATAGTGGACGTCCTTGTCTAGTTCCTTTTTCAATTTTAAATGCTTCTGTTACCCCCCCCCATTAACTATAATCTGTGCTGATTGCTGTTGATAGATAGCCTTAAGAGCAGACAAAAAATTTTCCCCAAAATTCATTCTGTCTATAACCTGAAACAAAAACCCCCAATCCAATTGATCAAATGCTTTTTCAGCATCTAAAAATATAAAAGCGGCCGGAATTTGGTTATTCATATCCAAATATTCAATTAAGTTAATAATCTGTCTTACATTATACTTCATATATCTTCCAGTTATAAATCCAGATTGGTCACTATGAATCAATTGGCACAACACTTGCATTAATTTATTTGCCAATACTTTTGAGAAGATCTTGTAATCTATATTCAATAAAGATATATGTCTATAATTCTTAGGTTGTGTCAAATCCTGACCCTCCTTTGGTATTAAAGATATAAAAGCAGTCCTCCAAGTAGGAGATACCTCTTTGCCCAACAAAATACTATTAAACAGTTCCTTTAATGGTTCTATCATTTCTTCAAATAACATCTTATAATAAATTGCTGTAAATCCATCTGTACCTGGTTCCTTACCAACCTTTAATTGTTTAATTGCCCCCTTAATCTCCGCAGATGTAATTAAACTATTCATTTTTTCCCTTTGATTATCTGACAGCCTAGGAAAATGTGCCCCCTGTAAATACTTACCGTATATACTCGAGTATAAGCCGAGTTTTTCAGCCCATTTTTTGAGCTGAAAAATGCCCCCCTAGTCTTATACTCGAGTCAATATTTTCCCCCAGTTCTTTGTGGACTTACAATATCCGAGCACCGTTTAAAGAGACGCCGAAGGAAGACGGTGCCCAACTGCGCGCCTTTCCCCCTTGGCGGGGTGGTCTTTTGCAAAGTCTTTTGCTCGGATATTGTAAGTCCCCAGCAGCGCGGGCGGCAGCAGCAGCGGCGGTGTCTCCCGCTCCGAATCCCAGGCTGGAGTCAAGCCCTTTTCAAAAGCGCCGGCTCGGGAGCGAAAGCAAAAGGGGCGGGGGAGTGGGGCTTCGTTCACGCGCGGATCCCCTACGCTCGTATTTATTTACCGTATTATGCCCCGGCTGGCGGCGGCGGCAGCAGAAACAGCAGCCTCCTTCCTCGGTTAGCTCCGATTCCCTCCCCCCGTGTCGCCTCTGAGCTGCAGGACTACGCCGCTTGCTTTATAAACCCTTGGCCGCTGCTCCATCATTTCTTTTCCCACCAACCGCCCCCCCTCCCTCGACCCCTCCCGCTTTGCAGAAACGCCTGGATAGTGAGAAGCTGGAACCCGGCGGGCGGGCGAGAGAGGCGGGCAGAAAAAAAGGGGGGGGAAATCCACACACGCTCGCGCAGGGAAAGGGGGAAACGGGTGGGCCGGCCGGCTCCCCTCTCCTCTTTGTGTGTGTGTGTGTTTGTCTCTCTCTCTCTCTCTCTCTCTCTCAATTCTCCCCCACCCCAAAAGCGGGGAGGGGGAGACCTTGCAAAAGGGAGGGGGCTTCTCCCGATTGCGGGGAAGGCTGGAGGTGCGCCTTTCTCGGCCAGCCCGGGTAAATTCGGCCGTATTCTTCAATACGGGCCGGCCCCAGCAGTTCCGGCTGGTTGCCGGCAGTTGGCTGTTCCTCCCTGGCCGCCTCGGCCCCCCCGGCCCTGTCGGTGAGCGCCCGGCAGGCCGCAGCGTCGCCAGGCCTCCCCCCTTCGTGCAAGGCGTCTGGCGTTCCCCCTCGCGCTTGGCTGCGGCGGCCCGGGGTATTCCGTCCCGGCCTCGACACGCAGCGCCGCAGGGAACGGAAGGGAAGGGGGGAAGGACGTACCTGGAGCATCACAGGCCGGGGCGACGCCGGGAACGAGCTGGGCGGCCGCGGCGGGAACGAGCCTGGCGGCTGCGGCGGCAACACACCCGCTCAGCGTGTTCCTGCTGCCGCCGCAGCCGCCCGGCTCATTCCCGCTGCCGCCCAGCTCATTGCCGCTGCCACCGCCCAGCTTGTTCCCGGCGTGTTC
>NW_015386232.1:747360-760301 GCF_001527695.2 Protobothrops mucrosquamatus
AAGCATACAACTTAGAATAAAAATCCAAAAAACTCTTTTTAACCAAATTTTGTTGAGATGTCATTTTACCATTATAATCTATTTTCTCTATAATTCTTAACTTCTGCTTCTTTCGTAGTTGGTAGGCCAACCACCTTCCAGGTTTATTTGCATTACAAAATGTATTATATTTCATATACCTTAAACTAGTTGCTGTCTGGTCTGCTATTAACATATTAAATTGTTCCCTAAGTATAGTTATAGATACTTTTAAATTATTATCCAGCGGATTCAAAATAAAAGCCTGTTCTTTTAATTTAATTTCCTCCTCTAACTCTTTTCGTTTTTGAGCTTGCTTTCTCTTATAAGCACTATTCATAGAAATCAAAATACCTCTCATATACGCTTTGCTAGCATCCCAGACCATTGAGATCGGAGTACAAAAAAAATTCTTTCAATTGATCTTTACACTTCTGCACATTTATATCATATCTAAATAAATTTTCATTCAATCTCCAAGTTCTTCTCTCCCCCTCTTCACCAAATAACTCCATCCATACCGGGCTATGATCTGACAACGTCCTAGGAAAAATCTTAACATTCTTCACCCTGGAAAGAAAATCATTAGTAATAAAAAAAAAGTCAATTCTCGAGTGTGATTGATGCCTATCCGAAAAAAAGTATAGTCTCTTTCTTCCCTGTTCTGTTCCCTCCATATATCTTCTAATTCCAGTTCTTCCTTCAAATCAAAAAAAGTTTTAGGCAATATTGAATTAAAAGCTTTACAGGAACCTTTCTTATCTTTTCTTGGATCTAAAACACCATTCCAATCTCCCAACATAATAACTGATTTGTAATCCATTTGATTTAACTTCCGATGGATCAGTTTGTAAAACTGTTTTTGCTGTTGATTTGGAGCATATAATCCAATGATAAGACATTTCTTCCCATTCCAAGACATTTCAATAAAAACATATCTTCCTTCTGGATCAGAGTCAATCAATTTAGGCAAAAACTCCTTCTTGACATAAATAACTACTCCGCCTCTTTTCTGAGGCGCAGGTGCAGTAAAGTGTATTCCCAACCGTGAATTAATCAAATACTTTTGATCTTTCGCTGTAATATGAGTTTCTTGCAAACAAACAACATCATTTTTATGTTGCTTCAAATAGTAAAATATCTTTTTTCTTTTCTGCGGTGAATTCAAACCATTAACATTCCATGTCAGGAACCTTGCCATCTTTAGTGGCAGAGAGCCTCTGGAACGGCCCTTGCAAATCAGCCGTCACTGATCTCTTTGGTCTCGCTCCTCCCACTGACTCTGAGCTTACTTGCTGTGCTGTAGGTACCACATCCACTTTTTGTTGCTCTCTTTCTTTGGGTCTATGAGCTGCATGGGTCAATCTCTGTGATTTTGGGTCATCTTTAATTTCCAAAAGTTGTAGCTTAGTTTGATCTTGATCTTGTGAATTAATAACACTTGATGATGATGTAGCTCCTTCGATAACTTTATCTTCAAGAATTCTTTCGTTCCTGGTACTTTGTGGAGACACTGGTGAACCTGCTTTCAAAATTGAACTATAAAAATCCTTTGCCTTTGCCACCATGTTGAGCCGATAACGTATGCCCATATAATTGACCATTATACCAGCAGGTATATCCCATCTGAATTGAATTTGTCGCACTTTCAACTCTTCAGCCAAAAAAGCAAAATCCTTCCTTCTTCTGAGTATCTTGGGTGGCATTTCTTTTAGAATTATAACATCTTGTCCTAAAAGTTGAAATTTCTGCTTATAAAAAGCTTGAATAATTTCATTACGGATTGATTTTCTTGAAAAGTAGATAACAACATCTCTTGGAAGGTTTCTCTGTCTTGCAACCAATGAATTAACTCTAAAAAAAATTTCNCTCTCATGATTTCTTCAGGTTGGCAGGACAAAACCAGGGCCAATTCTGCTGCAATTTCCTCCTCCAATTTTTCTTGGACATTTTCCCTCAGTCCTCTTATTCTCAACGCATATTCCATTTCTCTATATTGTGACATAAGGACCTCATTTTGAGTTAAATCCACATTCTCTTCCACTTTCCCCAATCTAATTTCCAAAGTTTCAACATGTTCCTCCACTTCTTCCACCCGCCCTTCAATGCGTTCTACATGGCCAGCCAAACCTTGCAATGCAAACAATAAATCCTCTCTCATCTCAACATTTTTCTCTTCAAGTTTCTCTTCAAGCAGCTCGTCCATTTCACTTCTAATCTGTTTGGCAGTGTCCTTCAAAGCATCCTGTAAATCTTTCAATGTTAGTGCTGGAATTGGAGGAGAGGGCGGGGGAGTAGGTTTTGTCTGCTGTGGTGTTTGAACAGCTGGGGAGGAACTCGAACTTTTCTGAGGAACAAAAGTTCGCACACGCTTTGAAGCCATTTTACTTTCTCTTCTTCTCTTATAATTTCATTTATATAATGTAATGTCAAATAAGGTCTTGTGAAAACATCCAACAAAAGCAAAAGCAGAATGCTTGCCCAACCAGCAACAAAATAACCACGTCTAATGCAATAGGAATCCAGCAGAAAGTAAAAGTAAAATTAAAAGTCTCCAAAAAGTAAAAGTCTCTGTCAAAGAGCAAAACGCCCTTCTGCAGCCATATTTTTTTTCCTCTTTAACTTGAAATGTCAATGAAAAATCTCATTAACTTCAGAGTTAAAGGCTCAAATCCTTCAAACTTCAGACCTCCTGGATCGCTCTGTCTGCTCATAAAAATCTACTCACGATCTCCCAAAAGCAGAGGTTGAATCCACGTCTGGCTTCGTTCAAAGGAACGGAGGCAGCCCGAAGCGCGGAGAAGTCCCTGACTCCAGGGGAACTCACCTTCACCCCCCACAGCTGTAAAACCATGAGGGCTAGGGAGTTCTACCCCATCAGGGAAGCTCTCCCCCTCCCCTTTGCCCGGGGAAGGGGATTCTGAGCCACGGAGCAGCTGTTGGACGCTGTTCCTGCGGCTCTTACGCGTCCTCGGGGCAGACGGCTCGAAGAAAAGCCGCCATCGGTGCCGGGATCCAACCGGAAGTCTGTTCTTCCTTATTCTTATTAGCACAAGAGTCAGTAGTAAAGAAAATATGTCAATAGCAATACCACTTAGACTTATATACCGCTTCACAGTGCTTTACAGCCCTCTCCAAGTGGTTTACAGAGTCAACATATTGTCCCCACAATCTGGATCCTCATTTTACCAACCTTGCAAGGAGGGAAGGCTGAGTCAATCTTGAACTGATGAGAATTGAACTGCCAAACTGCAGGCAGCTGGCTGTCAGAAGAAGTAGCCTGCAGTTTGGCAGTTCGATTCTCATCAGTTCAAGGTTGACTGCACTATCACGGCTCAAGATAATAAAATATTGGGAATTAAATTAACAAATTACTCAGATCAATGACTCCTTAGAATTGATTAGTAGCATGGTCCAGGGTCAGAATATCAGATCAATAAGGATAAAATTCAGATACTGACAAACTAAACTGAAGAGGAAAAGCAATCTTTCTTCTAAATAACAGGATTTATTATCACTATCAAAAAAGATTAATACCTGGGAATTTACTATATAGTAAATAATAAAGATTAAAGATTAAATATAAATATAAAGAAAAAATAAAAATCTTAAATTTTTAAAGATTAAAAATAATCTCAGATTTGGAAAAATACAATGACAGATATTTCAAAATGGAGAAAGATAAAATAGTTTTGGCTAAGAAGATTGCAGCTGTTAAAGTAACAATTGCCAAGGCTGAAATTTCTCTTCCAAATTATTCCAATGAAAATTGAAAACAAGGCAGAGACAAGTAACAAATTTTATATGGTCTAATAAAAGACTGAGGGTTAAATGTAAGATATTACATGATTCAAATAAGTTTGGAAGCCTTGAGTGTTCCATTGTATTATTGATAGCTATCTAACCTGGATTTTATTTGACCTATGGGTCACCTTTAAAGAGGAAGCAATATGGTCTTCACAAATATATTTGGACAGATATTTATTTGTTTGTTTGTTAAATTCTATGCCACCCAATTCCCCTACATCTGAGCAGCTAACAAATTATCAAAATAGATGAAAAATAATTAAAAAAATAAAAGATAAAAAACAACCAACATAAAAATATTATTAAAAACTGTGCTGAAACCACAGCTACAAGAGCCATGAGATGGATGGGACAGGGATGAGATCTTCTACCCTGTCAGCCACCTCCAGCAGGGAGCGCCCCACCTCAGTACCCCAAGCCAATGGACAAAACCAGGTTTTGATACCCTTCCAGAAGGCCAAAAGGGAGGAAGGAGTTCTCACCTCTGGTGGAAGGAGGTTCCACAGGGATGGGGTCATAGCAGAAAAGGCTCTTCTTCTTGATCACTCCTTCAATATTTTAGCAGATAGGATCTGTAGCAGGCCTCTTCCATTGGCACGAATGGGGCAGGCACGTCCCATCGAGGAGAGATGGCTCCTCTGATTCCCTGGAACCATGCCACGTAGGGCTTTAAATGTAATGACCAATACCTTGAATTGGATCTGGAAGCAAACTGGCAACCAATGCAGCTCACGTAGTAATTATATGTGCAGCCCTAGGAGATTCCAGGACTGTGCATGCTGCAGTATTCTGCAGCATCAGCTGCAGCTTCTGAATTCTCTTCAAGGGTAGCCCAATGTAGAGCGTGTTGCAGTAATCCAGCCAAAAGATGACTAGGGCATGAGTTACCATATGCATAAACAAAAATGGCTTATACAGAACAACATTAAGGTACAGAACTATATACACTTATGATCAGAAAAAAAGAAATTGAAAAAGAGCTCTTGAAAATGAACAAATGTTTTTAACAAACAAATTCCAAGGAATCAATAGCAATTTGTTTCAAAAGTAATACGGATGTAAAAAATTCACATCAAATTAAATTGTTACAACAACAATTGTCTATGTTAACAGTTCAAGAAATAGAAACAAAAATGAAGTATGTGAAACAAAGACATTTTGAATTTGCAAATAAACCAGGGAGATGGTTGGCATATAAATAAAGGAAGGAAAGGGAAAAATGAATGATTGAGAACATTAGTGAAAGGGATAAGGTAATAATTGACAATGAACGTTAAAAAGACTTTTCATAATTTTTATTCTAACTTGTATAAAAAACAGGAGTTAGACAGATCTAAAATAAATGAATATCTTTTAAGACAAAGGTTACCTAAGTTATCACAATCCCAGAGGCAACTTATGAATGACGCAATAACAGTCTTCAAAATATCACAAGCTATTTAAAAAAATGAAACCAAGTAAAGCTCCAGGACCAGATGGCCTTACAAGTCAACACTATAAGTGCTTCGAGGAGGAACTTCTACAGCCACTAAAGGACATAATGAATGATATACTTGAGGAGGGAAGGATATCCCAAACATGGAAGGAAGCCAATATTGTATTATTACCGAAGGAGGGTCAAGATCCTACAAAGACAAAGAATTATAGACCAATTTCACTACTGAATAATGACTATAAACTCTTTGCTGCAATTCTGGCAGAAAGACAGTTAAGGGATAATGTGAGGACTGTTCTGAATATCATTGAATAATTACAATAGCACAATGAGAAACAAGCAGCTTTAATACTCCTAGATGCAGAGAAGGCCTTTGACATTCTAAACTGGACTTTTATGTTTAAAGTCCTGGAAGAAATGGACTTTGGAGAGAGCTTTATTCAAGGAGTTAAAGCTATTTATATTGAGGAAATTAAATGAGTTTGGGGTTCTAGCAGGTTTTAAAATAAATAAACAGAAAACAACAATGTTGATCAAGAATATGTCCTCCCAGGATGGTGATATATTGAGTAAAAGGTCTGGTTTCAAGGTGGAGAAAAAGGTGAGATATTTGGGAGTTATGTTGACAAACACAAACACAAAACTGTTTCAAAATAATTATGTACCTCTTTGGAATGATATAAAAAAGGATCTACAAAGATGGAACAAACTACATTTATCATTACTGGGCAGGATTTCAGTAATTAAAATGAATGTTTTACCAAAGATGCTCTTTCTGTTCCAGACAATACCAATACTTGCAATGGATATTCCATTTAAACAGTGGCAGAGGGATATCTCTAAATTTATATGGCAAGGAAAGAAACCAAGAATCAAATACAAGTTATTGCAAGATGCTAAGGTAAGAGGGGGTCTGGGTTTACCAGATTTGAAATTATATTTTGATGCATGCTGTTTGGCTTGGTTAAAAGAGTGGGTGAACCTCCAGAATGGGAGGCTGCTCGATTTGGAAGGCCATGAATTAAGGTTTGGATGGCATGAGTATTTATGGTATGATAAAGTTAAAATAAATGTTAATTTTAATAATCATTTTATTAGATGCGCCATATTAAGAGTTTGGAATAAATATAAAACAAGTTTTTTTTACAAAATCGCCTTTATGGGTGTCCCCCCAAGAAGCTTTTTTAAGAAAAGAAATGGTGGTGAAGCCAGACTGGTGGATATATGGTAAAATAGTATCTTTCAATTCTGGAGACTCCATCCTCAAGTCTAGGGAAGAATTAGAATTAGAAGGTCATGCTTGTCATTGATTTACATATCAACAAATGAAGGAAAGATTTAAACTAGACAAAAAAGGCCATGGTTTTGAATTTGCTAAAAATGAACTGTAAATCCTACTATGTGGTAGTGATGATCATATAATTGCCAAGGTCTATAAAACGTTATTAAAATTGAATTTGGAAAACGAACATGTAAAACAGTGTATGATCCAGTGGGCAAGGAATTTGGGGTATAATGTGATGTTTGAACAATGGGAGAATATGTGGATAAAAGGCTTAAAATTCAGATTAAATTATAACCTAATAGAAAAATTTTACAAATGATGTATTGCTGGTATTTAACACCAGATAAGTTATCTAGAATGTATAAAGGTATTTCAAATGAATGTTGGAAATGTAAATGTAAAGGTTACAAAAGGTTACAAAAATTGATGGAATTAGCAGAGATAGCCAAATTGACTGTGCTGATAAAAGAAAAGAGTGCTTTTGTTTCTACTTGGAAACCGCTTCTGGACTTTGTGCTTGAGGTGGAAAAAAATGATATTATGTTTTTGGGTTTTACTGATTAGACTGATTTGCAGATACAGAAATGGATAGTGCATACTACTATAGAAATGTAAAAAGTTGAGATTTGATTATAATGTCTTGATTTTACTGCAACAGAGAGAGTCGGAAGTCAATGCCTTTTGTTTCTTTCCCCTCCCTTTTTTGTTTTCTTTTTCTACTGTTGTTCCCTACTATTTGCTTTTGTATTTTCATATTTTATGTTATAAATGAATAAAACTAATAAAAAAGTAATATAGTAATGGTAACTAGTGTAATAAGTGTACAGGTAGTCCTTGATGTATGACTACAATTGAGCCCAAAATTTCCCTTTCTAAGCAAGGCGTTGTTAAGTGAGTTTTGCCCTATTTTACGACATTTTTGCCACAGTTGTTAAGTGAATTGTGTGGTCATTAAATGAATATGGCTTCCCCCATTGACTTAGCTTGTTGAAAGCCAGCTGGAAAGGTTACAAATGGTGTTCACATGACCCCTGGAAAGTGCAAACTGTTATAAATACATGCAAAGCAAAGCAGCTGAATTTTGATCATATGACTATGGGGATGCTGCAATCGTCGTAAGTGTGAAAAACAATAATAAGTCACTTTTTTCAGTGCAATTGTAACTTTGAAAGATCACTAAATGAATAGTTGTAAGTCTATTACTACTTGTAATTGTTCAGTACATGTACTGTATATTAAAATGAGAAAAATATGTGCCTGACTTTACTCCAACATCCTTAACAAATCTATGTTACAGTGAAAAGCTTTAGGTGTTGGCACTTCAGGATAGCCCAGGTCAAGAAACAATTATGGCTACAATAATCATATTTTCTTAGAAAATATAAAGGACAAACCTGAAAAAGAGGCATGTTTTCTAAGGATAAAAAAAATGAATTGTGTACATTTATAATTTTGTTTCACAAAAGAAAATTCAAGAGCAAAACAAGAAAATAATTAAATTTAAAAAATCTAAAGGACAGCTTTCTGAAATACTGTAAAAGACTGTCCTTTATAATAAAGGACATGTGGTCACTATAAGCATGACAAGGATTCCAGCAATGTTCTTTATTGTGGTAAAGTAGAATAGCAGAATCTTGAAAATATGTCCAAGTTTCTCTCTGTGCCATCTTACGCTAAACAAAACCAAGACAGAATTATCTGAATTTTTTCTTATATTTTCCCCTATTTGGGGACTATGTAATGTTCTACCAGTCTATCTTAAAAGTTTGCTCCTTCCTTCCCCAAGGTCAATTCTACAATTCTTCAGAAGGCCTATACAGTGTTTTCCACATCCACATTCATAAAGAGTGAAAGAGGTAATACATCCCTATTTAGAGGTCCTGCTGCATTCAGTCTGGCTTTCTTCCAAGGGAAGATATATAGAATTTCAATTGTGCATACACTCTTGGCCTCTATGCTATATTAGCCCATGGATTTTAATTATTAGTCCTTTTCAGCATGTGGTTCCAAACCCCCTTCACAACTAAAATGAACCTCTTCAATATTTATTAGAATAGAAATGTTTGTGACTACCATAGCTATAAAATGGAATAACAAATACCATATTGTAGTGGAAAATGGAATGCTGCCATTTATTGATCCATGAAGTTCTATTTAATAGCATTTATAAAATGTCTGGTATGAAGCCCTTTATTCAATAAAGATACCTTATGTGGTGAACCTGCATCAAAGCTGCAAGGCATTAAGAGAATGTCTAAAAATAAATTTCTTTTCATTTTCAAGTTTTCTTTAAAAGAGGTTTTTTAAAACTTACAGGCTGCAGTATTAATGATATTAATAGCACATTGAATGCAGAGTAATTTAATCTTAATTTAATACCAATGATCACAAGGATATGTATTTCAGCCTTCTTCTATCTCTATAAAATTTAAGATCCTTTGATTTTAATGGAACATATTCCCAGATAAGTAGGTATATAATCATTTACCTGAGAGCCAGTCCGGAGTAGTGATTTAAGGGTTAGGGTTCCAGAAAACCAAGCACATCAGAGAACATATGTGTCTGTTGTTCAGAGATGCTGCATTTATACATCTGCAAATGTTCATTCTGGCTAGGGGATGCTCAAACATTAAAGCACAGAACAGGAAGTCACATCAACTAATCACCATGCAAGACCCACACCTCTGCACAATGCTCAGTTGGGATTCGGGAGATGTGCCCATTGGCCTCTCCGCAGCCATCAACTCTTCACAGCCTAGGTATACAGTAATGGCAACACGCAGTTGGGGGTAACTCTAAATCAAACTTTAAGTACTAAGCCAGCTAGCTGAATTTAAGCCAGTCTTAGCTCCAGAAAGAAAGAAATGGCAAATCACTTTCAAACTCTTGCCAAGAAAATTGCAGAGGTCTGTCCAGGCAGTTGCCAGGAATCATGACTGACTCAAAGGCATGCGCGCACACACACAAACACAAAACCTAAGAAGTATTAGATGAAACATATGTCATACCATGAGTATTAAAAAAATAAGCCATCATGCTGTTTTCATTTTTTAATTTTGCTTTGTTTTCCTATTTTCTCTGAAATGATTTTTAAGGGCTCATTCATTCATTTTATGGAAATTGTTGCATCATGGTTTGAATACCATTTGTAGGTCTGTTTTATGTCCTTGTATGCTCGCTCGCTCTGTTTATCACAACCTTTGTTAAACTGGTCTTCAGCTGTGGCATATTACTATCACTCCCAGGAACCATGTTGACTGGATATGATAGTTGTAGTCCTACACACTTAGACTGCACCAAATTAGAGAAGGTCACTTTATTCATTCTGGAAAGCCATTTTAGAATGATCTGGCATCACTTATCCAAGCCTTGGTTATATCCATATCAGATTTTTGCAGAAATCTCTGCTCTTTGAAAAACATAAATAATCCCAGTTAAGAGTAAAATGAAATAATTTGCTATGTTTCAACAGGAATACAGTCTCATGATCACATCATCCTATTTTAAGGAATGCACTACTTATCTGTTGTTTTTCCAGGTTCAGTTCAAGATTTTAATCTTTAAATCCCCTCAAATGGCTTAGGGTCTGGTTATCTGATAAAATTTGTAAGGAGACTTTTAATGTCTTTATCCACAGAAGCTCAGAAAAGCTTTTCTCCTAGAATCTAAACAGACTACTTTGGGAATTATAAATGGTAACTTGTTTTCTCTGATTTAGGGCATCAAGATGTAAATTTTTAATTTGTTTTAATAATTATAATTATATTTGAATTATTGGATGTTTTGCTACTGGGATATTTTAATCTTCATTTTTCAAAAATGTTTAAAAATCACAATATATAAGTAATATATGGGTTGATTGGGGAAGTCCTCCATTTTGTTGTGGCTTTACACAATTTTTTTTTTTACAAGATATGGAAGTAGTTAACTATGTGTGTATCCAGAAATATAACGTTATGGATAGAATAAAAAAAATAACCAAGTGACAAAGTGTAACAATAGACAGATTATGGATATTTTAAAAAAATATCTTCTTGAAAAGTTTGGCTTGACAGAGCCCTGTATAACCTTTTTAGGGTATTCAAGGCTGCAGTTGGTAGGATAATGATGCAAAGTGGATAGATCCTGGATTTCTTTTCTTGGATCCTGGAGGAAATTTATAGATTTTATTTCCTTTTTAAATATTAGGTCCATTGCAGGGCTCATCTACTACTTTTTAGAACATAAAAATATAAACATCCAATGGCAGATGTTTGTATCATCCGTTTTTAGCTTTAGTAATCAGATGTGGTTTGGGGATAAAAAGGAATTCAGGGGCTACTTAGAGTCCTGAGACTTATGTTGTACACTATGTCATGTGTCTGACTAATGAAATACTTCAAAGAACTTTCAGGCATGGGTTAACCTAAAAAAGCCTTTATTAGTGTAGAAACGTGTCAGCACGGCATGATGGATGCCAAGATCTGAATTTCCCTTCCCTTTGCACATAACATTCCAGGCATTTCCCCTCCCCTATTTTGGGGTCATGATTCACATCTTCCAATTAACCTGGAGGGCAAAGATTCACTTCCGTTCATTTTCCCGGGCTTTCCTTACTAATCTCCTCCCTTTTCTCTGTCATCTGACTTAACTCTAAAAATACCAGACAGTTCTGCGTATTTTGTCAAAGCAAGAATATTCAATATTAGCAGCGTTGACATCCGGCCCCCCTTATAAAAAGGACAGATCCTGTAGTGTAAACAAAAGCATATGTTAATGACTAGTTCTCGGTTTGTTGGGGTATTTCGCCTGAAACCTTTTGACGAGCCTGTCAGCTTTCACCTCACTAGATTTCACCCAGGTGGCTTGAGACAACGGGTATCCCTTCCATTGTACTAAGTACTGCAATTTCCCTTTAAAAATTCTAGAGTCAAGAATATGTTTCACTTCATAGTGGGTCTGTCCCGCAACTACGAGGGGCCCAGGTGCCTTCTTTGGGGGAGGTCTTAAAGTGGAGCCCCGATAAGGTTTCAACAAGCTGCAATGGAAGACTGGGTGAATTCTCCCTAAAAGTCTAGGGAGTTTTAGTTCTACGGTGACCAGACTGATGATCCTTACTATGGGAAAAGGCCCCAAGAATTTTGGTCCCAATTTCTTGCTGGGCAATTTGAGGCGTAAATATTTAGTTGACAAATAAACCTTTTCCCCAACTTGAAATGTTCTTTGGGGACCCCTCTTTCTATCAGCCTGCTTTTTATAGGTTTCAAAAGTCTTTTTTAAAGCAGTTTTTGTGTTTCTCCAAACTTCTTCCCACCCCCTCACCCATTGGTCAAGTGTCTGGGAAGCGGAGGGCACCTGAGGGTATTCAGGTATTGGACTGAACTCTTTTCCTGTGGCCACTCTGAAAGGCGTGTAGCCGGTGCTGCTGTGGACAGAATTATTGTATGCCACCTCCGCAAAAGGGAGGCAGTCAGTCCAGTTCGTCTGTTGGTAAGAAACGTAGCATCTAAGATATTGCTCCACAATTTTGTTAGCGGATTCTGCAGCCCCATTGGTGGTAGGATGAAAAGCAGATGATAAACCTTAAGATGATCCAATTAATTTGAGAAAACTCCTACAAACCTTCGCTGTGAACTGCACCCCCCTGTCCGAAATTATTCGCTTGGGGCGCCATGCAGCCGGTAGATATGTTTCAGGAACAATTTGGTCAGTCGTTGGGCAGATGGGAGTCCTTTGCAGGCGATGAAATGAGCCTGCTTCGAAAACAGGTCTATCACAGTCCAGATAACAGTATTTCCTCTACTTTCAGGTAGGTCTACTATAAAGTCCATAGCTATTTCTTCCCATGGTTGAGAAGGGTTGCAGTAACCCGGGGGTTTTCCCTGGAATTCTTTTCATTGTGGCACATACAGTACAACTTTTTACATAGTTTTCCACATCCCTTTTCAGCCCCGGCCACCAAAATTGCCGGGGGGGGGGGGTGAGGTGTAGGGTTTTCAAATATCCAAAGTGTCCAGCCTGTTTTGCATCATGGCTGTGTTTGAGAGCATTAAGATGGAGGGCTTCTGGCAAATATAGTTTCCCCCCTTTGTAAGCCAAGCCATCCCTGCACGTTAGGGAGGGTTATCTTTGAACCATTGATCGGTGAGGAGCTCTCGTTTTATTTTCTTTACGCCAGGGTCATCAGGATTGGGGACCCTGTGAGGCATGAGTTGAGTGGCAGTTTGTGGATTGGGGATAATTGCCTCGTTAACCTCCTCCCGTTCGCTTTTGTATTGGGGTAACCGGGATAGCGCATCAGCTAGGAAGTTTTTTCCTCCTGGTATGTACTTTAGAGTGAAGTTGAAGCGGTTAAAGTACTGTGCCCACCGCACTTGCTTTGGGGACAATTTGCGGGGAGTTTTCAGTGCTTCTAGA
>NW_015386232.1:760325-811428 GCF_001527695.2 Protobothrops mucrosquamatus
GGGTCTGGTGAAATTCACATTTCGACAATTTGGCATAAAGCTTGGCATTCAATAGTTTCTTTAACACTTCTCTCACCAGCTTTATGTGATCAGTCATATTCGTGCTGTATATCAGGATATCATCAAGATACACCAAAACCCCTTTGTACAAGTGATCATGTAGGACCTCATTAATCAACTGCATAAATACGGCTGGGGCTCCCTGTAGTCCAAATGGCATGACTTTGAACTGATAGCTCCCCATAGGACAGTTGAAGGCAGTTTTCCACTCGTCTCCCTCTTTTATTCTCACCCGGTAATATGTCTCTCTCAGGTCTAATTTAGTGAAGACACTCCCCTTAGCCAGATGAGTTAATAAGTCCTTTAGGAGGGGGAGGGGATATTTATTTTCCACACTCACAGCGTTGAGACCCTTATAGTCTACGCAGAGACGAAGAGATCCATCTTTTTTCTCTTTGAACAACCCAGGGGCTCCCACGGTAATTTGGCCCGTTCGATGAACCCCCTCGCTAGGTTTTTATTCACGTATCGCTGCATCTCCTCCATTTCGAGGGGGGACATAGCATACATTCTCGGCTGTGGGAGTTTGGTTCCTGGCACCAGTTTGATGGAGCAGTCATTGGGTCTGTGAGGGGGTAGGGCATCACATTCTTTTTCACTAAATGCCTCCACCAGGTCCCGGTATTCATTGGGGATGAGTGGTTCACCTGGCGGCGGTGAGGCAGCCATGTGCGCTCGCTCATTGGGTGGCCTAAGGTGTCCTGCAACATCGGTTGAATCAGCGGGAGGTTTAGGCCCTATAGGTAGTCTCACAGTTCTCATTCCTTTCTCCCACCAGATAAATGGCTTCCATTTGTCCAACCAGGCTAGCCCTAGGATCACAGTCTCAGTCATTTTTGGAGCCACTAGGAAGCAAATAAACTCCCAATGCGCACTTATTTCTAAGCGTAAGGGCTCAGTTACTTGTGTGACAAGAGTCCCTCCCATCAGGGAGCCATCGGCTTGCTCAAACCTCACAGGTTTGGAAAGCTGTTTTGCCCGTATGCCCATTTTCATGGCAAACTGCAGACTAATAATGCAGCGGGTGCATCCAGAATCAATTAGCACGTTTAAGTCCATTTGTGCTCCAGACTTAGGGATTATAAGTTTGGCGGGCAGCGAAAAAGGTGGGATTTGTCGACTCACCATCGGGTCATTCTCTCCTTCATCGTCACTGTCAAAGGAGGGTAGAGCAGGGGCGGGTCCACCCAGAGTCCCGGCGTCCTCCTGTGTGGGGGGTGTAATCTGGGCAACAGGTTCTTGCATGACCTGATTGGATTTTTCTCTTGTTAGCTGCTGAGCAGGTTTCTTTCTCGTCGCTGGTTCCGGTCTGCTCTGCAGTCGGGGGTAGGGGACTGGACAGGTTGCCGCTCAATGTCCCTCCTGTCCACACCGAAAACACTTATTTGATGGGCCTGCAGGTGGTCTGGGTCTCTCAGCCATCGCAGTAGTTGGAGGTTTTCGTGAGGGTGATTGCTGTCCGGGTTGCTCTGGCGGCTGCTTGGATTCAGGTGGAGGAGGCTTCTGATAGCGGGCTGATCAGGTATGGCTCGATAGATGCAGGCCTGAGAGAGGTGATCGTCCAATCCCTCTATGAAGTGATGGATTAGGGATTGTTCTGGCCACCCCTCTATTCGACCTGCTATCTTGCGAAATTCCTGCATGTACTCCAAGGTAGGCCTGCCGGCTTGTTTTATTTTGTGGATCTGTTCTCTTGCTTTAAGACCAATAGATGGGTCCTCAAATCTTTCCCTCAGCCCTAGGAGGAAGAGGTGGGGGTCCTCCAATTCGAGGGCTTGCTCATTATATAATTTGTTCAGCCATTCGGAGGCTTCTCCCTCTAGGCTGGACGCAATCACATCGACCATGGCCCCCGGGTCCGGGTAGAGATAGGCCCAGCAATTCAAATGAGAGTGCACTTGGTTGATGAAAAAACCCAGCATCTCTGGGTCCCCATCGAAGGTTGCTCTGAAAAGTGGTGCAATTATAGGCTGTTGCTGCTGGCCCCATCCTAGCTGCAGATTTATGCTCAGGGGTTGCATGTTCAGGGGCTGTGGCCAATCTCCCTGCTGTGGTCGGTCTCCCACCAGCTGCTGATCTCCTGGCTTCTGCACCACCCCAAGCTGTTACAAGGCCTCTATTAGTTGTGGCAAGCTCAGAAATCGCTGACCATCCATCTGCTGGGGAACCCCATCTACCCATTGCTGCAGATGCCTCAGACTGGAATTCCCTCTCTCTTCAGGGTTGGAGTCCCTGGCAGGGGAAGACAGGATCTGACAGGCTTTCTGCTGGGCCATGGGAGGGGTATAGGCTCCTCTCTCCAGGAATTGGTTTCTGCTTTTCACCTCTGGGTTTTGAAATCTTTTCAGCAACTCACCCAAAACTTCGTTATCTCTCCATTCTAATTTTGAAGTCATTGCTTCCAGCTGGGAGATCTGCCAGAATTCTTTCTCCCTCAGCTAGCTGGCTGCCGCTCCACTCCCTGGGGAAGCTGCTGCTGCTGAGGGGCTGGCCTCAAGCCATCTTTCTCCTTCCATAATGAGATCTTCCCCGGATCTTTGTCATCTATCTCCTTTAGATTAGGAATACTGACCGAGGTCCAGGACCTCGTAATTGGTTTAAAAGGTTTGTGGATCTTGGCATGATGTCATGTGTCTGACTAATGAAACACTTCAAAGAACTTTCAGGCATGGGTTAACCTAAAAAAGCCTTTATTAGTGTAGAAACGTGTCAGCACGGCATGATGGATGCCAAGATGTAAATTTCCCTTCCCTTTGCACATAACATTCCACGCATTTCCCCTCCCCTATTTTGGGGTCATGATTCACATCTTCCAATTAACCTGGAGAGCAAAGATTCACTTCCGTTCATTTTCCCGGGCTTTCCTTACTAATCTCCTCCCTTTTCTCTGTCATCTGAATTAACTCTAAAAATACCAGACAGTTCTGCATATTTTGTCAAAGCAAGAATATTCAATATTAGCAGTGTTGACACACTATACAGTAGTCTAGGCTCCCCATTTATTCATTTAAATGTGATAGCATTTAAACAAAAGTATGGCAGTGCATTTTGGTTAAAACCACATTACAGAAAAACTAATGAATGTACATCAAATATCGTTGTAGAACAAAAGCTTATATGGAGGGATCTGGTTTTCATCTTTTTCTCTTAATATTTAAAGCAATTCAGAGTTCAGTCATTCTTCCTATTTATGTCTCAGGTTTATATCCCACATTTTGGACAACAGCTGCTGAAGGTTGCTTAATACAATCATCAATGTATAACAAATGCAAATGCATATAACCTGGCACCCCAGACAACATATTAACTGTGCTTCCCTGTTATCAGATATATATTTTGAGCTCCGTGCTTCAGATGAAAACATGGAATGCAAAAAAGCTTATGGATAATATTTAAAAGAAAATAAAACCAAGGATCCATATATCAAAAGCAAAGCTCTGAACCTTTAATATTTAGCTTCTGTCCTTCTGTGGTATTTTGCATCTTAGTGTTATGGATGTGCCACCAGAGATCAAAGTATCATGTTGTAGAGATCCCACTTCATTTACCAAGAGAGTCATGTGCCAGCCATCTGTTGTAGCTGCTGACAGAAAACAGCAGCACATTTCTCAAACTTTTGCCAGAAAAAAAGACTTTATTGCTCAGCAAAAATGAATTACAGGGTAGCTTGTAAACTATATCTGGACTCCACAGTCATTTACATGGTATATACTACACTACAAAATTGTGTCTTACCCCATTCTTTTTCACAGATGTATAACATATGGTAAATAGAGTTTTCAGTGGAATTTATTATTTTCTATAAATGCTTTTCAAAAACAAAACCCTTTTGCACACTGAAACAGTGAATTGCTATTTTGTTTTTGGCAAAATTTGAACTTCAGAGCTTGGGTATGGGAGGAATAGCATAACTGAGTCACAGTAGCTGCACTTGTAAGTTGTGATACTACTTTGGAAGTCTGTGTCTCACAAAGGTTTGTCCACCATTGATCAATCATCTCCTTCAAATACTTACTATTAACTAGGAGAACCAGTTTGGTGTAGTGTTTAAGGCAAGGGTCTTCAAACTTGGCCCTTTTATGACTTATGGACTTCAACTCCCAGAATTCCTCAGCCAGCATGCCTGGCTGAGGAATTCTGGGAGTTGAAGTCCACAAGTCATAAAAGGGCCACGTTTGAAGACCCCTGGTTTAAGGCACCAGGCTAGAAACCAGGAGACTGAGTTTTAATCCTGCTTTAGGCATGAAAACCAGATGGATGACTTTGGGCTGGTCTCTCTCTCTCAGCCCAACTCACCTCACAAGATTGATGTTGGGAAAATAGGATGAGGAAGCAGTGTTAGGTACATTTGTCATCAATAAAGGTGGGATATTAATTAATTAATTAATTAATACCATCAACAGCACAATTGTATTAACATAAGCAGTACTCAAATTCACTTAAAAGTGACTTCAGTCAATTTACCTATATTTAAATATGGATACAAAATGTCAGACTGCTGGCCCTATATGGTCTGTAAAAACTTTGGATGCTAAATGAAGTGATAATGTTTAATATATAGTTAAATATTAAAGCAGTCATATTAACTATATTTCATTTGAATTAAATATACATGTCAATGATATGAAATCATATTTAGCTTTTCGTTTGGTTCCACTCCCTATGGCAGGGGTGTCAAACTTGCAACGTGACGCGACATATCGCAACTTTTTCCCCATTGCCAGTAATGGGGTAGGCGCGGTTTCGGCATGATGCTTCCGGCCCACGGGCTGGCAATTTGACACCCCTGCCCTATGGAATACGTGGTCTCCAACATGCCATCTAAGCATTGTTCTTAGTTTTGAACAGTATTCCCAGAGTACTCTGGGTACTCCCACAGTAGAGGCTAAGAAAGAGCTGTATGCAGCCCCCTACCCTATTTGGGCTGCCCTCAAAACTCCCCAAGACTGTGCCACAAAAATTAAACAGCAAGATGATGACCTTAGGTTGGACAATATTTTATCTTTCAAAATACTTATTTAAGGCTTTAAAAAAGATGTATTGAAGTATTGGCTATTTTTTTAAAAAAAAATCAACATAAAAAAACTCAAAACATTTTGACCTTGCTTACACCATTGATTTCAGTGCTCATCAGTCATGTTCCCTGGAGTCCTTGGATAACAAAATATGTGCCCCCAAAGAAGATTAAAATTGCCCTGGCACAAAATACTCATTTTGAGGGACTGCCTTGTACTGTTTCTATCTGGAACTGAGTTTCATTAGAGAGACACATACAGAAAAAGTACACTGTATACCTTTGCCTATCATAGACATGATTGATTCATACTTCATCTGGCAGATAATTAAAAATCTAATTTTGTATTGCCTTTTTGGTGTAATTCTAAAATACTTGCTAATCGATCCACTTCAAAATATTTCTCTTCTCTCCCTGCCACCGCCACCCCAACAGTGCCAAGTTATACCAATCTATACCTTCTACCTACCTTTCCTGTTGCTTGCCAGGTGAAATTTATAGACTGAATGTTGACAGGGATAGCTGGCATTCTTTGTTGAGCTTTTCTGAAATCGTGAGTGAATGGGGCCATCTTTCCTTCTGAAACAATCAGAATATCCTCTTCAAAGCCTGTAAAATAAAACCACTTAAGTTGAAACAGGCAGAAAATTAAATACTAACATGGGATGAAAATCAAACATTCAGTCTGAAGGGTTTTCATAGAAAAATGTGCAGGCTTTCTCAGAGAATTACTCTAGCAGAACTATGGCAGAGATACATATTCTGAGAAACATGCCTATTCAGTCACTTATGCGGGTAAAGAATGTATAACGTATAAAAAAGGATCACCATCGTGCATTACTCAAATATATGTTTTTTGGATTTAACTCCATAATGCCTGGAAATAGTTGTTTCACATCATTTCTCCAGATTACTCATAGAGTAGTAATTTAAACATTAAAAAATTGTATAAGAAATCACTTGATTGACTGTTTATGTTATCAAGTTCTTTTTAACTCTTAGCAACCACTTTGATAAGAAGTCAGTACCCTTCCACAAAACCTTGTAGGAAAGAACTACTAATCTATTATCTGGACAGACTTGAACACTGGGCGCTATCTAACAAAATTAAATTCAATGGTGAAAAAAGTAAGGTTCTACATTTAGGCAAGAAAAAACAAATGCACAGGTATAGTATAGGGGGTACCTCGCTCAATAGTAGTAACTGTGAGAGGGATCTCGGAGTCCTAGTGGACAATTACTTAAATATGAGCCAGCAGTGTGCTGCAGCTGCCAAAAAAGCCAACACAGTGCTAGGCTGCATTAACAGAGGGATAGAATCAAGATCACGTGAAGTATTAATACTACTTTACAATGCCTTGGTAAGGCCACACTTGGAATACTGCATCCAGTTTTGGTCACCACGATGTAAAAAAGATGTTAAGACTCTAGAAAGAGTACAGAGAAGAGCAACAAAGATGATTAGAGGACTGGAGGCTAAAACATATAAGGAACGGTTGCTGGAATTGGGTATGACTAGTTTAATGAAGAGAAGGACTATGGGTGACATGATAGCAGTGTTCTAATATCTCAGGGGCTGCCACAAAGAGGGAGTCAAGCTATTCTCCAAAGCACCTGAAGGCAGGACAAGAAGCAACAGATGGAAACTAATCAAGGAGAGAAGCAACCTAGAATTAAGGAGAAACTTCCTGACAGTTAGAACAATTAACCAGTGGAACAACCTGCCTCCAGAAGCAATGAATGCTCCAACACTGGAAGTTTTTAAGAAGAGACTGGACAGCCATTTGTCCGAAATGCTATAGGGTTTCCTGCCTGAGCAGGGGATTGGACTAGATGACCTTCAAGGTCCCTTCCAACTTTATTATTATTATTATTATTATTATTATTATTATTATTATTATTATTATTATTATTATTATTATTATTATTATTATGGTTTACAGTTGCCATTCTTTCATGCCAACATGAAAGTAAATGTTCAGTGCTAGAATTACAATCTCTTTCAAACTTTGCAATTTTGTTTGGGGGAAGCCAAATACCTCAAGGGACTTTTCATTTTCTTTCCATAATTGCCTTATATATATACTCATGTGGAGGCACAAGGAAAGAAGAACCAGCAGACCAAATCAATCATCCATTATTTAGTCCATCATTTGGTAGCTTTGCACCGTTTCATTATTTTTTTTCTCCTAATAGCTATCCAGGGGCTTACTCCAAAGATATTTCAGGCAATGCATAGCCATTCTCAATGACCAATAACCATTGGTAGCCTTATCCTTTATGAAACTCTTGCCTGGCTGCCCAAGTTGGCAGCCATAAGTACATCTGGTGGCAATGGATTCCAAAGTTCTATTCCAGCGCTGTATCCTCTATTGCTTAAGAGTTAAACTTACCTTGTGGAGAATCCACGCGCTAAAGAGGACTCGGTGGGGATGGGGAAAGATAAAAACCCGGTGCCCTTCCCACGTTTCTCATATTCCCCACCAACAGACTAGATGACTAGGAACGGAGCTGCGATATATATCCGGACAGAGCCCCAGATTAGAGAAGTCTAAACGAGAGAGCGCGCAGACGGCGGAGCAAAGAGATCCACGCGAGCCCCAGCCTCACCTACCGATCAGCACGCGGGCTTGGTGAGCGTCAATCCACATGTAGAGGGTGTCTTCCTGGCGCTGTGCGCCGCGCAAAAGCGGCAGGCTGGCGAGGCACAGAGTGCCGCAAAGCCAGAGCGCCGCTGAACAGAAGGCGCTGATTCCACGGGCCATGCCGCGCTTGATTTATCTGTTCCACGGGGCGGGGGGGGGGGGAAGCAAGAAAGGACGTCCTTCCTCGAGGGAGAGCCTTCACGCCTGCCGCTGCTTCCCGCTCGCTCTTCTACTCCGTCCCGGGTGGCGTCTCACTTTTGCACCGAGGAGGCGGGCTGGAGGCGTCTGTTGTCTTGCTCTGCGGCGGCTGGAGGTAGGTTTGCCTTTTGGCAGCCGCAGCGGTTGTGAGAGCGGGGCTAGGAATAGGGAACGTGTGCTTCGTAGAAGGGAGCGAGCGCAGTGAGCCAGTCCCGCTAGGCGGCAGCAGCGATTATCTGCCAAGAAGCGGCTCTTGGAGAAGTTTGAGGAGAACGCAGCCTATCAGCATCGAGATGGAGGAATCGCGGGGAGGGGGGAGGGAGGGAGAGAATTTGTAGACCTCGGGTTGGGTAACTGGTTTCTATTTGCACTAGTTTTATCCTACCGTGCTTCCCCTCTACCATCTTCTTATTGCGGTTGTACTAATTCTTATTTCGCCATTTATAATATGCAGCTTTTTTCTTGTTTCTTGTTTCTCATTGTGGAAACGGAAGGCAAGAACGGATATTTTTAAAATAAAAATGATGCCACAATAGTGGGATATAGAAGAAAATAAATAGAACACCAGTGTATTGTAGTTAAAGACAGTACTTTTTATATCCTTCATTGATGCCTTAACACCCCTCGTTGAAGTCTAGACAAAGAAAAACTGCTTTCACAGCCAAACTCACTACTCATATAGGACCTGAAAGTATTGATGAAAACATCCCTGAAAACAGGCAAAACGTTCTTTCTGGAAACAGCCTAGAATGCTGCTTACCTACCAAGGGAGAAAAAGGTACTGATGAGCTGATAGGATAATCAGGATAATCAGCTTACCTATGTTTTGTTTTGTTTTATTTACTTCTCTAGCAGTTAAAAAAATAACGATGCAGAAAAATCAGAGCATTTTACAAAACTACCTTTCCAGGTTACCTAGTTCTTTTGCAGTTCAGAAGGATTGAGTGTTCTATGTCATTTGTCAGCAAATAGTTTTTCATTCTTACTCATTCATATTTTGCATCAGAGAAGATGTCTTCTTTCTCCCTAATTTTTGCATCAGGACATTGTGAAGCAGATGGTACCAGCAGCTTTTCTTTTTTTGTTTCTGGTTGTTCAAGTTTGAATAGACAAGATGTCTATTAGACTACAGATGTTCAAGCAAAGTAAGTATATGTGTAATATATATATAATGTACATATTTTACATGCTATATTTATATGTAACATGAAGCAGACAAGCAAGAAAATGAAACATACAATAAATTATCCAAGCATTCTACTTTTGAATATTATTGGGCTGTTGCTTAAGTTAGTTGTGTGACTCAAGTGTCTTCCAAGCCAGCAGTCGTGTTTTCATGACTTGTATTGCACAATCACCTTGTATTATTCACAAGATGTTATAATAGCATTAGATTACATACATAATGTGAAACCTTTATGTATTTTCCCATATTCCTGCCATCCCTGTAGGGCATGGGTCAGCAACCTGCGGCTTCGGAGCTGCATGTGGCTCTTTGAGCCTTCTCCTACGACTCCCAGTCCTCCTTCGCCATTTACAGACAGAGACAGAGAGAGGCACTTGCGCTTCCTCTCTCTCTCTCTCTCTCTCTCTCTCTCTCTATCTATCTATCTATCTATCTCTGTCTCTCTCTCTGTGTAAAACGAGAGTGGCCTCATGCTGTTCTCCGACAAACTGACAAGCTTATTGGGCGGGGCCCTTTGCTGCGTCTCCGCAGGAAGTAGCAGTGCTCTCTCTCTCTCTCTCTCTCTCTCTCTCTCTCTCTCTCTCTCTCTCTCTCTCTCACAAACACACACACTTTTACTTACTTAGTGGGGGAAGAGGACTGGCAGACCAAGGGTAGGAGAGAGCCAGCCCAATAAGAATGTGTGTCAGCTTGTCGGAGAACAGCGTCAGGCCAGCTGGTCAGGTGAGCAGAAGATGGGAGAGAGGGAGAGAGAGGGGGGAGAGAGAGGAAAGAGAGGGAGAGAGAGAGGGAGGGAGAGGGAGGGAGGGAGGGAGGGAGAGAGAGAGAGAGAACTCATGCACAGCAATTTTATTTCTTTTTAATTAAACTCTTCAATCAAGTCCCCTCCTCCAGCATGCGCATGTGCGCACACGAGTTTTGCGGCTCCCAGTGTTTTCTTTTCTGTGGGAAACGGGTCCAAGTGGCTCTTTGAGTGTTTAAGGTTGCCGACCCCTACTCTAGGGGCTATTCCTCACAGTTGACCAGGGGATCGCTTTATTATATAATTTGACAATATGTTCATTGAACATGAAAATAAATCAGGTTTGCCTACAGTATTATAAGCAGTCATGTCTTCAAGTTACTGCCTTTTGACTTTTGATTTAAACAATTTTTTTACACACAAGAGTTGCTATTAAAACAGTGAGGCCCTCTGCTGGCTGACCTTCTTAACAGCAAATTGTTAAGAAATTTTTACAGTTTTACAAATAACTTGATTCGCATACCTCAATAAAACTAACCAATGCCATAATTAGATTATGTAAATGGATAGATTTCACTATAAGTTTATCCTCATCCCTTTAAATTGTTTCTGCTAACTTTTATAAGTGCATTTTTGGTTTTGATCTTAATTCTGCTTTAGATAGAAATTCCTTAAGCTGAAAATTCTTTTGGCATAGAATAGTATATGCATGCACTCTAGAGCAAAATGTTATTTTAGTCAGGGTAATTATTCAGAAACTATCATTTTCCGAGTTTCATTACCTCAATAAATATTAGGAACAATGCAGGTGTAAAACATATTTTGATGTTTTAGCAACTTCTCTCTATTAACCAAAACCGATTACACTTAATATATATCATAGGATTTTTTAGCTTTAAAACAAAAGATGCTATCTGTAAGAAAAAGAGTATATGAAAAAAATATTGTAGAAAAAAATGTATCTGCAGAATACCTACAATTAAGTGCTAAAAATAGCACCGTAAATAATACTTCCAACAGATTTTATGAAATGAGCTGCATTTTTCTTTAACCAAAAAAATATTCACCATTTGGTAAAAGAAACAGTAATTTTGAATAAGTGCACAAAACCGGTTCTCAGTTTTAACCAAGATATTATAAAGGTAAAGGATATGTTGACAATTTTACAAATTAAAATTTGTTGTTTTTATTATTTTGTTTTCATATACTTACACAAAGCACAATTAAACATGTAAAATTTATATTGTGGTACAGTATTTGTCTGTAAAGAAATGTATAGGAGCTACCCAGAATTGTGTTCTGTACAAGATGGGCGGCCATATCTTTTAAATAAATGAACAAATAAATAAATAAAGCCAGAGGCTATCTATCTTGAAGTGAGTCTTCCTGACACCAGTGCTGGGGTAAAGATCTATAGAAAATTGCATATGGGAATTTATAGTATTTTTAAAATCATAATTAATTTTAATATTATAATAATTGATTAAACTTGTATGCCACCGGACTCTCAATGATTCTGGATGACTCACAACAAAGAAATTACAATTACACCAATAAACATAAAAGATATAGATGATAAAAGATGATATGTGCAAGTGACAGATGGAATGCAGCGAGGGAGACAGATATTATGGGAGAGAGGTAGTTCCTCAAGTAACTGGGCCTTATGCCACGTAGGGTTTTATAATGTAGAAAAAGCCCCCTCCCCAGAATAAAATACTGCACAGAATAAGAAAAAGAAGTAGAATAGAATATTTCCCTAAAGGAGAAGAGAAAGATCTCATTAACAAAGGCAGAAAGCAGTCCCTCCCCCCCCTTTCCTCCACTAAAACAGCCTGCAGGCAAAGCTTAAAGAAACTAAGTTTCATTCATAAAACAATGTATGCATTGTAAAACCAGACTTGGCTAAAGAGATCTCCAAATAGACCAGAATAGATCAGGAACTGAAACTGATTAGGCCAACAGGATTAAATCAAAACAACAAAACATCTTAAGATTTGCATCTTCCCTCACCTCTTAGGCCAGCCACAACCCCACATATCACAAAGGAAATTTCAAAATAGCAAGCAAAACACAAACAAATCCAGAAAAAACACATTTTCGTATAGATTATGACATATAAATCACAAAAGGTCCAAACCATATAAAAACTAACACACAACCCCAATGTGCTAGCTGCCACCAGGAATGCATGTTGTCACTGTTGTTACTGGGCCAATAAACAGAAACCTCCTTTCCAAATGCAGCCTGCCTCTAACTTATTTTTTCCTTTGCCTGCCTTTCTCTCCCATCTTGGAATAAGACATGGACCAGATTTAATTTCCAACAATAGGTAATAGCTTAAATCACACCCAAAATAATTAAGATTTAAGATTATGATTCTTTCCTATGTTCATTTCATTACTGAAATGGTAATAGCAGTTGACAAGTATGAAATTGGTCATCACTGCACAAGTTCACAGCTTTCAAAAGCCTTGCTATCTCTTCACATAATCAAGGAAGAAAATTATCTCAATTCTAGCTCCAATACACACAGAAACATCCATACTCACAGACATAGACACAACCAAACAGAAAAAGAGGTGCTCAAGCTGGAAATGTTTGCATTTAAAAACAACTCAGGGCCCTGAACTCACAACAAATTGGGACCCAAATTCCTTAAACTATATCAAAGGTGGTGTTTACAGTAAACAGTACCTTTAGAAGGCAATTTCATCTACTGGAGGCACTTTTCAACAAGTTCATATATTTAGCTATGAGTCACTGATAACAAAGTCTATATGCATCAATCAGTCCACTGAGACAGTATTCTCACAGTATTACTTAAAGGCGGAACCTGGAGATTCATCTATACCAATTTCTCTTAAATTAGGACTTGCAAAGTAGATTCCTCATCTTCAAATTTAAATATTTCATGAAGCACACAGCCCCCTCACATTATAATTAAGAGTCTGAACAGCCTACGTGGAATTTTTCAGTACTCACACATAAAATACCAAGTAAATCCAAGAGCTCAAAGTATCTGCTATCAAAGTGTAACCCGCACGTGTTCACTTTAGGAACAATTTTTATACAGTAGTTAGTCTGCTGTTTAGAACATGATATTATGCATATATACTCAAATTTCAAAGTGATTTATGTTGTGAAAGAACCTATTCTAATTTTGTTTAGGGTTGTTTAATATTTTGCTTACTAATATTATGAATGAGAACAGTAGTTATAAGCTATTATTTTTATTCCTACAATAATTGGCAGTTTGAAATGACTCTTGGTGTATAAAAAAACTACAAAAAGTTTAAATGTCTTAGTTTTCAAAGGTGATTGCAAGATTGAGATAAACATGTCTAGCTTTTTAAATAGACAATTTCTGATATTAATAGCAGCTGAGAATGTTCAGAAAATGCAATATGAGCAGAATAATCCATTTCTGGATGTAATAAAGTACTGTTTTTATTTGGTTGAAAACATTACGTATCAAGAGGTTAGCTATGCTTCCTTCTTTTGACTGAGTAATATTCATATTTGGGAATATATTGACAACTGTAATCCTCAAACACTTGTGATTCTAAAGCTTGCCACTAATATAGTCCTGTTTTTATAACCAGATTTCATAATTCTCATAATTTACTTATATACTGAAGGTGCCTACAATATGTTAACAGAACAACAATCTTATTTTAACAATTAAATTAAAAAAACCCAAGATAAAGTTATCAATTTTACAAGACAATAAGGATGCTCTTTTAAAAGTGCAGTTTGGTTCTGGCAATTACCCTACAAAAGCTTAGGTGAATGAGCATACCTTTAGGCTAGCACATCTTTTACAGTCAATACCATAACTGGAGTGCTTCTCCTGAGAAGGGGTTTACTCCTGATCACTGCACTGTGAGGAATTGGAAGGAAGTTACTCCCAGCTGATCTCAGGACTCAGGTTGGTGGTAGTGACAGCAATTACAGTTTGAATACTAATACTGCTTGTAACTTTATATAAAAATTTCCAATTTTTATTAACTAGAAGATTAGCACCTCTAACTTATACTACCGGTGTCCTACTGTAGTTGTTAAGAAAACCAAATAATTCTTTTCCAGAAGAACTTGCTATTTTATAAAATAGATATTTGCAAAGCCTCCAGAATCCTATTCAGTTCTTCTACCGTTCTTCATCAAAATTGTTTCATTGAACTATTTATTAACTATTATTTATAAAATTTATATGCTACTCATTGCACCAATAAAGCGATTTTGGGTGGCTTGCAAAATGGTAAAAAAGCTAAATTACGACACCAAGCTGGCAGGAATAGCCAACACTCCAGAAGACAGGCTTAGGATACAGGAGGATCTGGACAGACTTGAACACTGGGCGCTATCTAACAAAATGAAATTCAATGGTGAAAAAAGTAAGGTTCTACATTTAGGCAAGAAAAAAGAAATGTACAGGTATAGTATAGGGGGTACCTTGCTCAATAGTAGTAACTGTGAGAGGGATCTCGGCGTCCCAGTGGACAATCACTTAAATTGAGGAAATAGATGAACCTTTTGCTAGTCACCTAACCAAAGTATGTAGAAAGCACATCACAATAGTAATGGGGGACTTTAATTACCCTGACATCAACTGGGAGACAAACTCTGCACCAAGTGGAAGATCAAACAGGTTCCTGGCAATGGATCGTCTGTTGAAACAGAGGGTTTTTCATCTCTTCCCTTGATCCCCTAATCGGTAAAACCTAGATTAAGAGTGATTGTCTCTACTTTACTATCTTCCACTTGAAGCCATAGGAACCCTGGGAGGAAGTGATCATGCAATATTGGAATTCAACATTATGGAAGCACAAGCAATAGAACACAGTCAAACTAGAGTCTTAGACTTCAAGAGAGCTAATTTCAATAAACTTAGAGAGAGCTTGGGAAGGATTCCATGGATGAGAATCCTCCAGGGGAAAACAACTCAAGAAGCCTGGGAAATTTTGAAAAATGAGATAATAAAAGCCCAGTCTAGCACAATACCAACAAAGAGGAAAAATAACAGCTCTAAAAAGAAACCAGCATGGCTGCATAAAGAACTCTCTGACAAATTGAAAGATAAAAAGGACAAGTATAGAGGGCACATAACTAAGGGGCACATAACTAAGTCAGAATATCAGCAAATAGCCCGAGCCCCCAAAGATGAAGTGAGGAAAGCCAAGGCTCAAAATGAACTAAGGCTTGCGACCAAAGTCAAAAATAACAAAAAAAGCTTCTTTCAACATGTAAAAAACAAGAAAAAAGTGAAGGAAATGATTGGTCCATTAGTGGGTGAAAGGTGGCAAGAAGGTGACAAGCAACAGGGAGAAAGCAGAACTACTTAACTCGTTTTTGCATCTGTCTTTACACAAAGGGAAAAAAACAGACCAACCTATCAAAAATAGTGCCATAAAAAACAGAATAGAAACACAAGTTAAGATAGGCAAGAAAATGGTAAGTGAGCCCCTTTCCAGCCTAGACGAGTTCAAATCGCCAGGACCAGATGGATTACACCCAAGGTTCTCAAGGAACTGGCAGATGTGATCTCAGAACCACTGAACTATATTTTTCAAAGATCCTGGAGCACAGGGGAACTACCAGAGGACTGGAAAAGAGCTGATGTAGTTCCCATCTACAAAAAAGGGGGAAAAATGGACCCGGGAAATTACAGACCTATCAGCCTGACCTCAATACCTGGGAAGATCCTGGAAAAGATAATCAAACAACGAATCAACGAACACCTAGAGGCAAACAAAGTCATTACTAAAAGCCAAAATGGGTTTGTCAAAAATAGATCCTGCCAGACAAAAGAATAACGTAAGAAACTGGTTCACTGTTTTAATCACCTAGTCTCCTTACGACACCTGTATTAAATGAACCTGAAGTCATTCCGTAAACTATTTCATCTAGTGTTGGATGATGAACTGTTCTATCTTTTTACACCCCATCTTTCGTGGTGGTGGTCTACCTAGGCATCGACCGACTGGCCGGCATGAGAGCGTGTGGTCTCAATGGAACCGCATCTACATGGAGGGAAGTGTGTAGTGGGGTGCCCCAGGGCTCTGTTCTGGGCCCAGTGCCCTTCAACATCTATATCAATGATTTGGACGAGGAGATAGATGGGGAACTCATCAAATTTGCAGACGACACCAAGCTGGCAGGAATAGCCAACACTCCAGAAGACAGGCTTAAGATACAGAAGGATCTGGACAGATTTGAACACTGGGCGCTATCTAACAAAATGAAATTCAATGGTGAAAAAAGCAAGGTTCTACATTTAGGCAAGAAAAACCAAATGTACAGGTATAGTATAGGGGGTACCTTGCTCAATAGTAGTAACTGTGAGAGGGACCTCGGAGTCTTAGTGGACAATCACCTAAATATGAGCCAGCAGTGTGCTGCAGCTGCCAAAAAGGCCAACACAGTGCTAGGCTGCATTAACAGAGGGAAAGAATCAAGATCATGTGAAGTGTTAATACCACTTTACAATGCCTTGGTAAGGCCACACTTGGAATACTGCATCCAGTTTTGGTCACCGCGATATAAAAAGGATGTTAAGACTCTAGAAAGAGTACAGAGAAGAGCAACAAAGATGATTAGGGGACTGGAGGCTAAAGCATATAAGGAACGGTTGCTGGAATCTGGTATGTCTAGTTTAATGAAGAGAAGGACGAGGGGGGACATGATAGCAGTGTTCCAATATCTCAGGGGCTGCCACAAAGAAGAGGGAGTCAAGCTATTTTCCAAAGCGCCTGAAGGCAGGACAAGAAGCAATGGATAGAAACTAACCAAAGAGAGAAGCAACTTAGAACTAAGGAGAAACTTCCTGACAGTTAGAACAATTAACCAGTGGAACAACCTGTCTCCAGAAGCGGTGAATGCTCCAACACTGGAAGTTTTTAAGAAGAAACTGGACAGCTATTTGTCCGAAATGGTATAGGATTACCTGCCTGAGCAGGGGATTGGACTTGATGACCTCCAAGGTCCCTTCCAATTTGTATTTTATTATTATTATTATTATTATTATTATTAATAATAATAATAATAATAATAATAATAATAATAATAATAATTATTATTATTATTATTATTATTATTTATTATTATTTATTATTATTATTATTATTATTACTATTATATAAAACAGTTAAAATTAATAAGACTTAAATAAGAACTGATAATGAGAACTGATAATGCCTAATAGGCATTCCCTTTATTAACGAGCATCAGCTAAGGAACAGCTTCCACAAATATAATCTATGATCAGTAGTTCTGGAAACATTCCCAGAAAAACATAATGTCAAAACTGGGGAAAACTCTAAAGATGGGTGTTTGCCCTGTGTCCAAATTAATGGGGACCAAAATTTCAGGGATATAAAGTGCACATATGCCAACAGAATTTTCACCACTTTATAAGGAATTGAGGTTCACCATGATACAGCAAATACTACTTGTATCATAATGTTTAGCTAAAGCAGGAGTGTCAAACTCAATTTCATTGAGGGCTGCATCAGCATTGCGGTTGCCCTCGGGGGGGGGAGGTGGGTGTGGTCAGGGTGGGTGCGGCCTACTGGGTGGGCGTGGAGTGGGTGTGGCCTACTAGGTGGGCATGGCCAGCTCTACATCGTTCGCATCAAGGGTGCCTGTGGGGGCCTGGGCAGGAGTGGGACAGATCTGAGGGTCTCTGGCATGGTCCATTTCTTCATTCCTCACAAAGGATGACACCTCCCCAGCATGCACCCAGGGGCGGGGCTGACACAGCAGGGGCTGGTTCCTTGCTGTTTCTAGACGGCCTTGTAGAGCTAAGACTGAATACGTTTCAGCATAGATGACCACCACAAAATTGTACATTGGCTCCCAGCCTGTCTGGGCCAGGGCCAAGGCAGCGGGGGCCGTTCCCTCATTGTTTCCAGGAAGGCTTCGCGGGCCACATGAAACTACTTTGCAGGCCACATCTGGTCCCCGGGCCTTGTGTTTTACATGTCTGAGCTAAAGGATAGAACATAAAAATGTAGATATTTGGTTGAATGTATATAAAATTACTTAGCTTTGAGTTAACTGAAAGCTGAAAATGTCTTTATCCTGAAATATGTACTGATGTAAATGAGTATTTAAACTCATTAAAATTATCTCATGCTAAGTATTGTATTTTGTTAAATTATACCTTGTTCAAACTTGTTATAAAACTTATTTTGCTAACTAGTTTTAAGGGAGACTGAACTGGTGCCAAACAAATCTGTGAGTGAATGCTTTCATTCTTTTACTAATTTTAAACTCTTTAAAAATGGTACAAAAGTCCAGACTTGCCTTAATGTATTTGCTTTCAGGCTTCCTTTAAAAAGCCTATATGTAGTTTGGCTCTTTCTTTGGTCTATTTAACAAAGCATTTCCTTTAGACCAGGACATCTAATGTGTTTCATGATTGCAAATCAATTGTATAAGATAATGGGGAAGTTTCAGCTTTCAGTTTTGAGAGATAAGACTTTTTTTAGATAAATTTTTTTAGAGAAATTTATATCCATTCTCCAGATGTGTTACTGAATGTGACTCACAATTATGACACTATACTATAAAATATTACTAAACAACAGCCATATTGAGTGCAATGAAGGGAGACAAGGACTATTACAGTAGCCTGCTCAGATGGACTCATACTTCTTTCCTCTCTCCTACTCCCCCCAAGCCCTTATTATTTGCCCTGCCAGAAGAACTGTGTTTGTTATAAGATAATATTGGTTGTATTTGATATTGTTTGTAATTGTTACTATGTAAAACAAGATACAAATAATTAAAATAAGTAATCCAGAGGGAAGGGACTCAAAAAGTTCTACCTCTTGTCACTGCTTAAGTACATATCTTAAGTACATATCTTTCTGCTCACCCCATTTAGTTTAAGTAGGCTGGTTAGAAAGCATCAGAGACCTGTTCGTGTTTCATTTTTTCTTCTGAAAAATGTCCAGGGACTGTATAGGATTCAGAGGGATTCAGACAAAAGAATGAACAAGACAACTTGGACATTAGGGCGTCCATCATTCAAGAGTATGGGTGGCTGAATATTTATTGAGAATACTTATTAAGGAACAATTTAGGGTTATGTCCTATCCAGGAATACTGATTCATCTTTCCTAGTTCTGGATAATTGGTTTCATCCAAAAAGTCCTATTGCTCAGACAACACTGCTGTTTAAGACGCTTGCTAACAGATGGTAAATTAGAAATTGATCAGAAAGTATCTATTATGCTAAGAATCAAGATATATTTTTTTCAAACATATTTTACTGTATATTAATGTGTGGACTTCAGTTCCCAGAATTTCCCAGTCACCAATGCTGATTGGGGTATCTTGGGAGTCTATATATCAAAGTTTACAAGGTTGAGAAACACTATATTAATGGTTAATTTCTGAATCATAATGATGAGCTCATGATTTATTGGTTATCACAATACTGTGACTACATTCCTCACCTTTCTCCTTGCTTAAGATGCAGTATAAGTACTTTGTAGGCTTCCATTTCACATACAATAGCAACACACTTTTCTCACAGCAAGGTCCTGCCAACTGAAGGAAAAGAATGGATGCTAAAGGATGTTAACCAATATATCAAGGTTTCTAACACAGCCTTTCTAAACTTTTTTACTTTGCAAGTATCTTTGAAATGATTTTCAGGGAACTCCAACATTAAATCACAAAAAGTACAAAAACTTCACATTACAATTAAAGTCTAACCTACACAACGAACACTTTACATTTACAACAACAGCAAAGCAGCATCTGAGTTGTGGCACTAACAATTCTCATCACTGCAAGTGCTTGCATTGCAGTGTGTGAAGGTTAAAAAAAGGTTTTCTTTTAATCATCTCTCTCACAGAACACTAGCCCCAATTGCTAGTGCATCATAATTACCATCTATTGACAATGCTCAGCACTGAGGCATTTTGTTTCATTCAGCCTTTGAGATGGGATGGGATGAGGTGGTGCATTCATCCTTATTGCCTTGGCCATTCTGCTGGTTTGGAAACAGACAGCAGCACTATATTGGACTCGTTCTGTGCAGTTCAAATATGGGGTACCATTTTATAGTGGTTCTCTTCTCTGGAACTGGTTTCAATGGGTGTTGGTTGGGGGAGGGGAGACAGCTCCCAAGGCCCACCATTTGTGCTGCAGGATATACTCTCTCCTCTTATTCAACATCTATATGAAAGCAGTGGGTGAGGTCATTTGTCACTCTGAGGTCCTATACCATCAGTGTTCTGATTTTACCCAATTTTATCTTTTGACCCCAAACTAGGCTAGCCCTATCTTCATCTAATGTACCAGTTGTGCCCTATCCTAGATTGGGAAGCCCTTCAGTAGTCACTCATGCTCTAATAATCTCAGCTCCATTATTGCCACAGAATCTGCAAGGGACTGACTATTCTTGAAGACCACGCAGAAACTTCCATTGTACAGAAAAAAAAGTTTCCATGAATATTTTTTTTGCAATTTTTTTTGATGTGAGTAATTGAGTAACAAAATTCATAATATCACGTTAGATCCAAGATGTAAAGGCTACCTATTAATATGCCTTTTTCTTTAACGGAAGTGGATAGTGTTCAGGAACATTTGGTTGCATAAATTCTCTATTTATAGTCACTGGCAAACCTTTTTTGCTGCAGCAATTGTAAAGCTGAATACTTTGATTCCACCTGCCTAATAACACCATTACACAATCGGTTTCCCAAACCATCCCTTCGTTATCTCCATGAATTGCGTGTGCAACTGCTTTTTTCCCCTTCACTTTGTTAACTAGCATCAGGTGAGAATTACAACCCCCCCCCGAAGTACCACACGAGCTGAACTTTCAGCGATTTCAGTAAGGAAACGACCCCTCTCTGCATGGGTTTCCAATTCCTACCAATCTCCCATCAGCATTTAAATTTGCCATGTCCTTTTTTGCCGCAGATGTCTGAATTTCGGATTAAAACGTCGCAAATAAACTACGCACTAGATTCAAAGAATCAATACGTTTCATTTGTTCCAATGGAGAGTGCGAAAGCCCTTAAGAAACCAAAGTGAATTTTAAAGGGTGTGTTCCGATGTTAACAACTAAACTCTTGTCTCTTTCATTCCTCCTCTCCCCTTGCTTTGGGTGGCCCTAGGCCACGGTCTAGTGCGCACGCGTCAGTTCCTCCCGGCGGAGATCAAAGAGATAAGGAACATGGAAGGTTCAGACAGCCATTACTCCCTGGTTTCAGTAGACACCAGTATATGCACGGCAAATGAAAATGGGGAAATCTGTCCTTTCTGAAAAAATAAAAATGGATAGATTAAAAACTTCCTCTTTGACAATTTTTGAAGCAATGTTTTCTACTGTGACGAAGTTCCCACTCCTCTCTCTGCAGTTCAAACTAAATTGAATGTCTGGTATTGGTAATTTGAATGTCAATCAAAAATTCAGGAAGCAAAGCATCCTATCATATCTACCTATGATAGCCGTTATGATGCATTTAAACTCATGCTAATTATGTTAGGGGAAGGAGAAAGTTTTGAATCCTGTAAAATGGGCAATCCACATTTCTAATACATTCTTCTTATGCATTTGCGGCCCCCAACATGGAGGTAATTGCCAACTGCAGTCGCGGAGCCAGAATTCTATTCAGGGAACGGTTAAGACTATATCCCCTGGGCGGGGACAGGAGCTCGGCGCGTGGGTAGGAAGCGGCCACGGCGAGTGTTGGAGAAGGAAAATGGCGGCGGCCACTGCCGCGCAGCTCACCGATGAGGAGCTTTTCTCTGAACTGAAGCGATTCGGTTTCTCGCCGGGACCGGTGACGGAAAGCACCAGGCCAGTCTACATTAAAAAGCTAAAGAAATTGCGAGAGGAAGAGCGGACGTCCGGGGCCCACAGCGCTGTAGCCAACAAGACCCGGAACAGTAATAACAATACACCGGGTGCAGGCGGCGACAACGGCTTGGGAGCTCGGTTGGGCAGCCCCGAACTCTTGTCTTTGTCCGGAGTAATTGGCGGGGGTGGCGTCCGGGCCCGCGCAACTCCCTTCGGTGGAAGCGGTGGCAAAGTCCTGCTGGGCTTCAGTTCTGACGAATCGGATGTGGAGGCCAGTCCCAGGGGACAGGCTGGCGCCGCTGCCAGCCAGAGAGAACGGGGTTCAACCTCACGTCGGGACCCGAGGCCTGCAGGCGCGTTTGGCGCCGCCTGCCTCAATCATAGTGCCTTAGCAGAGTCGCCGGCCCGCAGGAAGCCCAATGCCTGGTGGGGAGCGACGACTAGACGGGCTACGGTCCCGGCAGAGGCTTGGAAGCAGACGGAGGGCGGGAGAGCGACCGGCGATGAAGAAGACGCCCAGAAAGAGAAAGAGGAGACAGAGCCCAGGCGGGAGCGATGCAAGACCCGAGCAGTGAACGGGAACAGGCTGCTCGCCTCCGGCAGCGCAAATATGAAGGGAAAGTATTCGGACTCGGAGGAAGAAGACGAGGTCGCTACCCAGCTGGGGCTAACAGAGGAATCCTTTACTCGCCACTATGTCTGCAGGAAGAATCTTTGTAAATCGGTCAGCCCCTTCTCCGCTCGCAAAGGTATTGCAGCCGGCGACTGCTTGCTGGAGGCGGGTCAAGGGCAAGGCTCTGCGGTTGGCAGTAGCTTTGCGGGGAATGTCAGGGCTGCCGGCGGTAGTAAAAACGCCGAAAGAGCGGACAGGCGAGAGGATAAGGAGGAGAAAGAAACACTAACAGCCGGAGGAGATGGCGATTATCTGGACTCGAATCCAATTGCTCCCCGTTACCGCGGCAGTTCTTCCAAGAAAACCACTCAGCTGTTATTGCAGCCACTGTTACCTGATATAGACCATAGCAAAATAACTGACTCCTTAAGCAGTAGCAAGAAACCAGCCAACAATCATATTCTCTCTGATGCAATTGGTGGCTATAATATTGAACCAAGCATTTACAATGCTACCAGCAGTCTGGCTTCAGGTGCTACCACCTCAGCATCCACTAGAATTAATCACTCCAATCACACAGGTTCCAATCATACATATTTGAAAAATTCTTACAACCCAAAGCTTTCGGAACCTGAAGAGGATCTGTTGCAGCAGTTTAAGAGAGAAGAAATATCCACCACAGGAACTTTCAGTGCTCATTATTTGTCGATGTTCCTCTTGACTGCTGCATGTTTGTTCTTTCTGGTGTTGGGATTCACTTACCTGAGAATGAGAGGTTCTGGAGTAGCTGAGAATATGAGAATTGAGAGTAAGTATTAGGATGAAGAGCAATGTGACATTTGAGTAAATAAGTGCTAAATTTTAATTGGGAAGCCTTATTGTGCTCAAGTTATATATTATACTGATGTTGACTTTTAAAGTATATATATATTTAATGTTGATGAAGGGCTGCTTGTAAGTTAATTTATTTGGCTACATCTTTGGATTGTGTTTGACACTCAAAATATGATATTGGTTAATGTCATTTAGAAAGCTGTTTTATTTATAAGATTTTCAAATGAAATATTTTAATTTATAAATGTATGAAAGAATTATATAGTATACATGTTTACATTGCAGCTGTATAATCAAAATACACAACTCCTTGTACTCCTTATGTAGTAGTTTGTAATGCATTAAATCAGGCATGTCAAACTCCAGACATCACACGTGGGTGTGGTTTTGTAGTGATGCATCGGGCCCACTGGCCTGCAGCTTGACATGCCTGCATTAAATGATCTAGAAGCTAATAAGTTTAGCACTTATTCCTCTGACTATATCCTTTGAAGTGCATTTTCACATCAATTTTGATGACTAGTGATTTCATTGCATGGAGTTCTGGAAGTTGAGGAGAGACAATTTTTTAAAACAAGCCTATGTTTGATTTTACTTTAAGGGGTTTTAACAATTGAACTTCTTGAGCAAAATGAACTAGTTAACTTAAAGCAGTACTAATATGTTTTTGATAAAGCACGGTTGACTTCAGTATATCTGCGCAAAAAAGGAACTTTATGCAGCCTTTTCCTTTTCCCAACTCAAGACAAAGTAGCATTCTCAAGTGAATTCTTACAATTGAGTATTAATGGTATAATTCTTGGTTTTGAAAATATTAGTTTACCTTTGTTGTTTTTTCATGTGCTTTGTTTTATTATTTCAAATTTTTAAATGTTGCTTCCTGATAAGGGAAACATATTGCTTCATTTTTTAAAATTTATGATTAGCATAGTAGAAAGATGACTTAAAAGTTTAAACCACAGTTCTTAATTTACTGTTTGAGTCTTCAGGTGCATAATTATTTACAGAGATGAAATTATATTTGGATTTTGCATTGCTATATGCACTCATTTTAAATTATTACATATATCTTCTCTTAATCTAGAATTGTCTGTCCAAAGTATTTGGCTTAATAAATGAGATTTTAGAACTGTAATTGAATCTGTCTTCTAGTTCCATTGTGTCAATTGAGAACATGAAAAAAATGTCTAATGCAGTAATGGATATTTATTACTTTCCTCCATGAGATCTCCTCTGTTGCACTTCTTTTCTTTGGTCTGCATTTGAATTTGTTTCTGTTTCAAAATGAGATATCCCCATATCACCACCTCCTTTCTCCCCTTTCCTTTCTCTTATCTTCTTATCTCTTTTCTTATATTATCTTCCTGTCTGGTGAATTGTTCTTTATCCATTGGCAGTTTCCCAGACTATTTTAATCTCATTCTTTTTCATGATTTCTTGAAATAAATGTTCCTGGATCCCTCTATAACTTAATTGTGCTCTTCCCCCATTTTATCCAGAGCTCTTAAGGTAGTTGCCCTTCACAATTGATTTCTTATTTATCTTCCAGTGGCCTTCTTCTGTCATGTTAGTCATGAGTTGGAGCAAGTCATTTAACTGAAAGCGGTTTTTCAAGTTCTTAATGAAGTTCTGGTGGCTGAGAGCAAACACCTTACAATGGCCCTACTCCTTTTGGATTTCATTCACTTAAGCATCAGATATTGATGCCTAGTTCCTTGGAAACAATTGGCTAAGCACTTGATTAGTTTGCTTTTGTCTTCCCATTTTTATTTTTTGCAGTACTGGATGGAGGATTAAATCGGACATTCCAAATATCAATCTTGGTTGCTATTTCAGTTATTTTTTATACTCTTGTTTTGATTGTCCTGATTCATGATAAGGATTTTCAGTCATTACAGTGAGGATTTTCAGTCATTACAGTGAGACTGTAATGCTGTTCCATTATGGTCAACCATGATGGACTATTTCAGCTTGGTGCTCTTTCTTATTGCCTCCAGTTAAATATGGAAAATATAGAGATTGTTGTCTTTCAACTCTTTCTCATCCTTTGCTGTGTCCTCAATTTGTCTCCAAAACTCCTGGATTGCCCAGTTTCTTTTAATTGAGCTCTTAATAATCAGCTGACATTGAAAGAATAACCATTCAACTGAACAAAACCATTCAACTGAACATACATATTCTTAACCCCCTCAAGTTGTCTATTCCTGCATCCCCAAGGCCTAGAGGAAAAGTCATGCTTTTTTTTAAATAGACATTTGCAGTTAGGTAATGTGAGCAGTATGCTAATCTCCAGAGAGATGTTATTTTAAGGAGTAGGTGCAGCATCAGGGAAGGCCTTTTCCTGGATTCCAATAGATGACATTTCGTCAGTGATGGGACCCAAAACAGGCCAATCTATAGGATATATAGGATGGGTAGTGCTGTGAGCCATAGTAAGTCATTCAGTAGCTCAGCCCTCTGCCGTGTAAAGCTTTATACATTATAACCAGCATCCTGAAGTCAAATGGTAACCACTGTAATGCATATAGCAGTGGTATTGACATATAAATAGTCTTCATTTATTGACGACATTTGGGAGCAGCAATTCAATCACTAAGTGACAGGGTTGTAAAGTGAAAAGTCACTTGACCATGGCTGACATACATCAACTCCATCAGCGATTGTTAAGCAAATCACCGTGGTCATTAAGTGTGATGTCTTGTGACTACAACTTGTGACTTCCCACTGGCTTTCTCATTGACTTTGTCAGAAACCAGCTGTGAAAGTTGCAAAAGGTGAACACATGACCATAGGATGCTGCAACAGCTGCAAGTTCAAGGACTGGTTGTAATGTCCCTGTTACTACTGTTATAGTAAGCGAGGGCTATCTGCAGTGGGACTGCTAATGCTGCAATATTTTTACTGTTTGTCTCTTTTGAGTGGTTTTCAAAGGCAGTCCCACTTATAGGATATTGCAGTAACCCAACAATGAGTTGATCAATACATGAGTGACCATGAGGAAGCCCTTAGTGCCGGAATGAGCATAATTGATAGAAAAGATGTACCTTTACAAGGCCTTCCTAGAGTCCAGGAAGTTCGTCAAATAGAGTCCCAATTCTAGAATAGTTCAGGACCAGAGATGAAAGACTGTGAGCATTGGGAGAGCTAAGTCAGTGTGGCAGGGATTTAATCTGAGCCTGTTCCTTCCCATTCAGACACTGGGACAAGACTTTAATTGCACTTCTCCCTATAATCCTGCTTTATTTTATATTTTATTGGGCAACGTTTTCTTTTCCCCTTTCCAAGATCACGGACTCCAGGATTTCAGGAACTTGCCCCATTAATACTAAGTTGACTTCTTTCCTTTGATACAATAAGTATCTGGTGGCCTTTATAAATGCTGTAAATATTTTTTATTTGGCTAGTAATGTGAGGCTTGGTTATTTCATTGTTTTATCATGACAATTGGTAGTTTTCAAATAAATGTTTATTTTGTGTGATGGAGTATTATAGGACATTTTTAAAATATGTGTGGTGGTGTTTCACTTGTTTTTGTTGAAAGTGTTGGTTTTATTGATTAGCTGATATAAATAATTTAATTGGGAAACATAATTATTGTGTTCTCTTTTTGATATGTACTGAGTCTTGGTAAAAGTGCATAATAAATTATTACTAAATAAGATGTTTAACTGTAGGCTAGACTGAGAAAACAAAAATATTTTGGAAGAAGGCAATAACAGTGCTGTTGCCAAGAAAATAGAACAGGTGTGTTTATGAAATCACCAGCAGTCAAGTATGTTTTTAAGGTGATTTTAAATGTATGTTAATAGTTTAACATTTTTAGTTCAAATTGTAGACATTATGATTTTGCCAAATAGACAACTTGCATACAAAGCTCAACAGAAGAAGCCTAACTTGTTATAATATCTGATAATTGCATTTTATGTTCACTTTCTAAATTTGTCTACATTAGAATAATCAAATACGACTGTTACTAATTTATTAATTTAGACATCAAGAGTGAGAATTTGTATTGTCCTTGAGAATTATATCTGTGCAACTCTATATGTGGTTATATTTTGCATGCTTTTAAAATTTTTGACTTGTATGAGAACTTTTATTTACTAGCAATACATATTTTGTTATTTAAATAAGGACTACATAATGGAGATTACCAAGATATACTACAGAGATGCTGGATATCATTGAGACATCGACCTGTTCTGAATTCTGTCATTCTGCTGCAAAATGTGATGATGCATTTAGGAGCTAGTTGAATACTTCTGTAATATAATTACAATAATTGGCATATTTAGTATATCAATTGTTTTTCATTTATAGATAATAATCCAACCATTGGGGAACCAAAAGTAAGTATGAATTAATAACTTTGGTAAGCTTTATTACAACTCTTATTTAAATTACATGGATTATTGACTTTAAAATTAAGTAAATTTACCCTACAAATTTTGCTGGTTGTATGATATATCACTTATAAGGGATTTATATTTTTTGAAATTATTAGTGATTGTGAAGAAGCCTACAGAAGTTGATATGTCTCTCTGATAACAGAGAATGCACATCAGAACATCACTTAAGTCATTTTATATGGAATTTATGAAAATTTCAGAAATTTCAGAAATTAAGGTACATCTCTTTAGCAGTCTGCTGCTTTTATTCTGGGTGTCTCACAGCAAAGAAATTAAAATCAATAAAAGATAAAAATAAAAGATGGCAAGTTTTACTTAGCGAGAATTCTCACACATCATTAAAGGCCTGGGTGAATTGCTCACCCATCATATGCTATAAAAATCCTAGTTGAAAAATACCATTTTTGGATATAAATAGTCATAGAATTATGAATGATTTCAGAACAAAACATGTTAATTCATTTTTTTAATTTTCTAGGTAGACAAACCAATTCTCATGAACTGTTTATATAGACTTCATGAAAAGTTGGCTCAAATGGCAGGTAAGTCTTTAAAATTAATACATAATTTAATTAAAAGCATTCAAATGTAAAGTATTTTGATACTTTCAGGAACAAAATATGAGACTAAAAAATATGAATTTCTTACCTTTTAAAAATAATTTTATTAAAAATAATTGCAATAGTAACAATACAAGCTAAAGAAAGAATAGAAAGTAAAAAGTCAAAGCAGAAAAGAATAGAAAAAAGTATAAACAATTTTAATAACTTTACTTCCTCTTAATTGATAACTAATGATCTCTTCATCCTATCTCCCATCACATTTCAGACCTGGGATCAGCAAAAGTCCATTAGGGTTGCCAGAAATAACAATATATCTATTTTAATCTTGATCAAATAAACCAACTTAGTATTACTTTCTTTTACTTCTAACAATCTTAATATTTAGTCCATTCAAGTAATGTCATAGAACTTGATTTCTTTTTTACCACTTCTCACGAGATTAATTCAAGCTTTAACAAACCTTTCATAAATCCAATATAAAAGAATTATCCAGATTTATTATTTGTAATTCTCTTTTGATTTTTAAAGCATCAACCAATTTCTTTTGTATATCGAATTAAACATCTTTTTCCTTGTTATTCTTGTAGCTCGTCACTTGTAGAACCACATTCAATGTCAACACTGTCTCAGTCTTGACAGATAAACTTGTTCCTTTTCTTCCAAAACATTTTTGGACCTAATCACACTATTTATTGATATTAACTTCTAATCCTATTTTTTCAAAAGTATCTTTTAATATTTTCATTGTTTCCATATTTTGTATCATTCTGTAGCTTTTAATTATATTTATGTATTTTTCTCCTTTAATTAAAATCTTTTTTTCTAGTGTTCATTTTTAAAAAAAATGTTTATTTCTTTTATGCCTTAGAATAAATTCAAAACAAGCTGATTTTCCCATGGGAAGGATTCTTTATATTTAATTCCAAAATCTTAATTTCAAACTTATGTGGGCCCTTAATCCATATATAACTTTTTAACATTAGTCTTAATTGACTTTTTGCTGTTTATTTCACATTTTCTAAGTTCTTACTACCATATGTAGTTAACGTTTTCATATAAGATTGAAGGCAGGTTTGGTGGTTAGACTTGTCAGTCTAAAGTTTTCTAATAGCTGAAAAGTAATTATAAGCAATATCTGTATGTTATTAGAAAAGAAAGTATATGAACTCAGTGTCATTTTAAAGTCACTGACTGCAGTTTGAGTAAGATGGCTATTCTCTCCTCTCCCAGAGCTCAGAACCCACTGTCTTATTGTCTCCTCATGAGGAGCAACTGGAGTCTGGAGTACTTGTGCTGATTTCCCATCCTCTCTTTGTCGGTCCTCTCTTTGTCTGCAGAGGTTCAAAGAGCCCATCAGTTTGCCAGCAATTCATTCTTTGCAGTGATCTCCAGCTCCATTTTTTGTTATACTATCTTCAAAAGTCAAATTTCTTACTAGATTTTTGATGTAATACAAGACACATTTTTGTTAATTATATTGTGAAAATATAATTTAAATGAAAATTAAATTAAAGAATAAGGTGTACATGTTGGATGGAGACGACTATAGAAAGCTCAGTCCTTAGTAAAGCACTCTCTTTATTACAACCACTTATCAGTCCTTTTAAAGACTTAATACCACTGATTTTGAGGAAGAGCAACTTACCTTGTGAATGTAATATTATTTAGTTTATGATATTTGTTTAAATACTAGTAGCTCGGGTTGATAGCTGGGCTATTGGTTTGATCTCTGGGCTTGGTAATTAGGTTGCAAATGTTTCATGTCTGTTCGAGGGGACATCTTCAGTGCGGTTTGAATTGTGTTCAAACAACATCTTCACAGACATCCGATTCATGATAGAAACCGAGAACAACAATGAACTGCCATTCCTGGACATCCTTGTAACCAGAACCACCAATTTCTAACATCTGTATACAGAAAGACAACACCCACAGACCAAATCCTCAACTTCCACAGCAACCACCCCAAATGCTATAAACAAAGCTGTGTCAAAACACTTTTCAGAAGAGCAGAATCCCATTGCAACACCACAGAAGCCAGATCAGCAGAACAGAAACACTTATACAGAGTCTTTGAGAGAAACGGATATCCACGAAACTTCATCTGGCGATCCCTAGACACAAACAACACAAACGCCCCAAACAACACAACTACAACAGGAACAGCAACAACCAAACGAATCACAATTCCTTACATACAGAACATTTCAGAGATAACAGCAAGACTACTACGCCAACATGACCTCACAGTAGCCTTCAAACCAGTTGCAACTCTCAGATGGACGCTATCAAAACCTAAGGAGCCAACAGAAAGAAATCAAAGATCAGGCATCATATACCAAGTCCAGTGCAACTACTGTGAAAAGAACTATGTGGGCCAAACAGGAAAAAAGCTATTTACCAGATTGCATGTGCACTCCCTGGCTATCAAAAGATACGACCCATTGTCCCTCATGTCTGTTCACGAGGACTCGGAAGAACACAAGTTCGATCTAACCGGGACCACAATTATAACCCAAGCAAAGTCAAGGAGAGAAAGAGAATTCCTCGAGGCCTGGTTCTCCACCAACCAGTGAACAGACACATTGACACTGACTCTGCCTACCAACCACTGATAGCGAGAGAGCTGCTTCAACTGAAATACCAGAAGCAACATTCCAAACAAACCGAACACAATTCAAACTGCACTGAAGATGTCCCCCTGAATGGAGACGAAACATTTGCAACCTATTTATGAAGCCCAGAGATTAAAACAACAGCCCCTATTTAGTTCATTTATTATTATTTAGTTTATTTATATATTATTTAGTTTATTATTTATTTTTCTTTTTAAAGAAAAAATACTTTTTTCAGTATTTTTTTTTGAAGTTGCTGGTTCTACAGACATGAATCCCATTTTTTAAAAAAATGTGTTACCTTGTTTTTTTAATTAACTGAAAACATTTATATCATAGTAATTGACTAATCTGTAGATGAAAAATGATTATAGTTATCTGCTTTTGAGTGAGAGATTGTGGAAGATTGGTAAAAGAATGAAAGAGAGTATACATAAACAATTGAGATAGCAGATACAAGTCAGATTGCAGTTATCTCATAAATGCAACATAGCCCAAGTGGAATGTCTATGGAGATTCTCTATCATCCATTTTGAAAAAGCACTTTTAGGACAGCTCAAGTGGAAAGAAATCTGGAAAGAAGCATTTCATATAATTTGAAGAAATTTCACCTTAAACAAATTTGGATAGCCTTTGCTTCTTTGATCTTGGATGATTGCTGGGGGCTTGACAACATGTTTTATTACTCAATTAGAATAGTTAAAAGTACATCTCTTAGATATTTTGAGAGAATTAAGTTTCCCTTTGCTTTTGTAACCAGATTAGCATGCTTTTATATTAATATCCTAATAGATTATGAACAATACAGTATTACAGAACTACATTCAGATTTTATGCACTGCAGGTAGAATTTGTAAACAGATATAGATATATGCAATATGATTTTCCCAATTACTCTCTCATCAGTTCCAACATGTAGCCTAAATTTGCTCTGCTAAATTGCCCTACCCATTCTGTCACTATTAGATGGAATACCATTTTTCATTTTTATAAGATAGATTTTGTTCCTACATACCTATATGTAATATAAAGTGCTCTCTCTCTCTCTCTCCCTTCCTCCCTCCCTCCCCCCCTCTTTCTCTCTCTGTCTCTCCCTCTCTGTGTATTATATATATATATATATATATAAAATACAGTAAATAAAAATGTATTTTTCCCAGGTGATCATGAATGTGGAAATTCTGTAAAGAAGGGTCTTTCCATCCAAGAAGCTGCTACTTATTTAAAAGTAAGTAACATTAATTTTAAAATGTATTGTTTACTTTTTAAAAATTATTTTAAAAACCTACAGTTAAAAATACTGATAGTATATTGCATGAATATATTTGCTTGTAAGAAGTCATTTTGAATTTTTAAGTATTCATATTTAAGCAAAAGAAATATCAAATGTATAGGCTTTTTTAAAAAATTGTGTGTTCTTGTCTGATCAATTTATTCATTATAATCTATTTGGTATGGTGATAAATTAATAGGCCTAAATTCTGCAATACTTTTAATCTGTAGCTCTCTCTCTATATTAAGTATGTGCAAGTAACCCTCATTTTAAAGACATATTTATTTATTACATTTCTATGCCACTCATCTGACTATACATTGATTCTAGGTGGCTTATAATATAATAAAAATTAAAAGATGCTAAAAACAAAATTAGAATAAAATATTAAAAGTTAAGAACCACAATAATGGACAACCTGGGGATGAGAATCTTCTCTACTCCATTAGCCACCCTCAATGTAGCAGGCCAAGCAACAGAACCAAGTTTTAGGCTCTTCTGGAAGGCCAGGAGTGTGGGGGTGGATCTCATCTCTGATGGGATATTATTCCAGAGGCTAGGGCCATATATCTCCTTATTATAATTTCATTATCCAGATGAAGATAGGGACGGGATATACAAAATGTTTTATTGTATTTTGAGTGCAAAGTTTCACAGAACACCTGCTCTGAGTACAAAGTCCTGTTTTAAGTACAAAGTAACTATTTCAAATGTTCTGGAAACATTTTGGCCTGCTGTCCTTCCAGTTTGAAATACTTCCCAAAAGTTTGAAATAGCACTTCTATCTGCTTTGCCCTATAATGAGCAATTCCACCTTTAAAATATGATATTTTGTAAAAATCCATTTGCCATACATTTAAAAGTGAAATAGTTTGTATATCTTTACCAGAAACTATAAAATCAAAGTCCATGATATTTTGGAATAAAAGCTGTCTGTCAACCTCCAGGTGAAAAGCCCAACTAAGAAAAAAACCAGAGCCATTAAGTTTTTATTTATTTATTTATTACATTTATACCCCGCCCTTCTCCTGGTGGACTCAGGGCGGCTTACAGCCAGTTTAAAAAACAAATCAATACAATATACAAAATTTAAAATATAGTTAAAAAGAAATATTAATATGGGCCTTTTCTTCCTTTTTTAAAAAGTTATTTAAAAACCAAATTTAAAATCCCCTTAGGCCAGTCCTGCCAGCTGAAATAGCCATGTCTTGAGGGCGCGGCGGAAGGAGGGAAGATCCGGAATCACCCGGATCTCTGGGGGTAGTTCGTTCCAGAGGGTGGGGGCTCCAACAGAGAAGGCTCTCCCCCTGGGGGTCGCCAGCCGACACTGTCTGGTTGACGGCACCCTGAGGAGACCCTCTCTGTGGGAGCGTATCGGCCGGTGAGAGGTAATCTGTGGCAGAAGGCGATCTCGGAGGTAACCAGGTCCGATGCCATGGCGCGCTTTAAAGATGATAATCAACACCTTGAAGCGTACCCGGAAGGCCACAGGCAGCCAGTGCAGCTCGCGCAGCAGCGGCGTTACATGGGAGCGACGAGTCACTCCCATCACCGCCCGCGCGGCTGCATTCTGGACTAACTGGAGCCTCCGAGTGCTCCTCAAGGGGAGCCCCATGTAGAGAGCATTGCAGTAGTCCAGGCGGGAGGTGACAAGAGCATGGGTAACTGTGCGCANCATTGGGGTGGCCTGGGGTGGAGATGTACAGCTGAGTATCATCAGCGTACTGATGGAAATCCACCCCAAAGCCACGGATGATCTCCCCCAGCGGCTTCACATAAATATTGAACAATAAGGGGGAGAGGACCGACCCTTGTGGCACCCCACAAGTTAGGGGCCTTGGGGTCAACCTCTGTCCCCCTGCCAATACAGACTGCGTGCGGTCGGTGAGGAAGGAGGAGAACCAACGTATAACGGTGCCTCCCACTCCCAGTCCCACCAGACGCCGCAGCATGATACCGTGGTTCACAGTATCAAAAGCCGCTGAGAGGTCCAAAAGAACTAGGACAGAGGAATAACCCCTGTCCCGGGCCCTCCAGAGATCATTCACCAATGTGACCAATGCCGTTTCCGTGCTGTATCCCGGCCTGAAGCCCGACTGGAGCGGGTCAAGATAGAGTTATAGTTGAGCAACATCTGTAGGGCCACATATATGAAGTGTTGACAGTGTGTACAGCTCAGTGTGATGATGTGCCTACCACAACATTGTTTTAATATTGGTATGTGTATAGGATAGAAAAAAATCTGAGAGAAGACATTGCTGCTCTAGTTATTTAACTTGGATTCTGTTTAATTATGAATTACCTCGCTATTACAATCAATTTAATTTAATTTCACAACACATGGAGGTCTGAAGATTGGTTCAGAAGGCTGAAATGCTTAGTATGCAACACCACATCTATTATATGGACAGGAAGACTGTTATTCTAAAATTTCAGTGGCATGTTGCTGGCACCAGCAGCTCAATCCCTGCAGCCTGCAAACATCACAGTGTGCTTGCAATGTTATAGTTAACCTTCCTGCTTTCTGCATTACCACCAATTAAGATAAATAGCTGTTTACATGCTGCAGTGCATTTGTCTAGGTAATGAGATACATTATCTTTTGAAAGAGGTTAAGTATCTGTTCTGTTAAAACTAGCATTCAGAAAACATCAGATCTTTATTGCTATCAAATGAAGACAACAGTACCATGAGTAACAAAAATTTCAAATAAACTCAGAAGAACTTCAGGGACAAGCAGCAAACAAACAAGGTAATGAAGCAAACTGGTATTGCGTATTCTTACAGTGTAAGGGTGAATAAACCTAGCCTTGCAAATCAATCCGAGTTATTCCAGTTAATTTTGAAATGCAATCTGATCATAGACTTTAGGAGGGGAAGAATAACATACAAGTGTGGTTTGTGGTGGTGGGTGGAGTCTCAAGAAAGAATAGCTTTGTCAGCAGATTCCCTAAATTATCCGACTGGCTGGGAAGATACCTGGAAGAGGTCAGATTTGGAAAGACAGCTGCAGAATCTGGAGACCTCTAGAAATGTCACATATTTCCTAATGGAAATGGAAGATGGGAAAAAATAATGATAGAGGGCCAATGGTCTGAAGAATAAATGAGAGGCAGAAAGGAGAAGGAGAAAAAAAAATATGTGAAACAAGTTGCCGGAGATGATGTAAAGCCTAGTACAGAATGCACAACTTCAGAAGATCACAAAGATCTTGATGTTTTAACCCAGAACATGCCTCATTTCTCACACACACACAAAAACATTCTGGTTGAACACGTTCCCTTCAGATCTACAGTTCTTTAAGTTAAATCCTGCAATGGAGATGCAACACAGTCTAGCAATCCATAGTAATGGTGGTCTTAGTCTAGCTTCCACAGATTCATTTCACCATGCATAACTCCTTCATTAGTGTCCTGATAGCATCTGTACCTTAACGAGCATAGACATCAGAGCTATACTTTTGTGATGCATGCACGTCTTCTAGGTTCAGGCAGACCACAAAGGAGGTAATAAACCTTGGCTTGAGAGAGGACAGGAAGAAAAAAGACTTCCAAGCTGAAAACAATGTTTTGCAAAGACTTTTTATTCTCTGTTCACTATATTGTTTTCTTCAGTTTGGGGAGATAGAATACAGATTAATATTTTTCTGACAGCTAGCAGTGTGAAAAGACAAATCCCAACCGAAACCTCAGGAAAAATCAAGTTTAGCTTAGGGTTACCTTAGCCTCTTGAGCCAAGCCTTTCCTTTTTCCAATTTTCTGTAATTCTGCTAAATGTAGGCTTCTCTTGCCCTAATCTTATTTTCACCTGCTGTTACCTTATTCCGGTTAAGAGAAGTTCAGTAAAGATGACTGAATGAAGAATATACATTACAAGAACTAGTAACCTAAATTGAGAATAGGAAATTAGAAATCACCCAATATGTCCTGAATCAAAGAAAGGTAAATATTATATGACCCAACACACCATATCTGTGTTTGACCTGAAGTGTTCCACTCTGAGGCCACCATGACAGAAATTTTGTTCTTGATTTTTCAAATCAAGGACAACATAGCCTCTTTAAAAGGGTTGGGGGGGAGACTGACCTTGGCTCCACACATGGGAAATATATTTAAACCGTAGAGTTACTCAGAACATAGAAAAGGCCCAATAGTCAGAGATGATAAGCGAACAGGATTTCCACTATTTTTAACTTTAGAGCAGTTATACTATATCAGGGGTCTTCAAACCTGGCCCTTTTATGACTTGTGGACTTCAATTCCGAGAAGTCATAAAAGGGCCAAGTATGAAAACCCCTGTACTATATTAATAGGGTTAAATGAGAACCAGTTTGGTGTAATGGTTAAGACATCAAGCTACAAATTGGGAGATTGTGAGTTCTAGTCCCACCTTAGGTACAAAGCCAGCTGGATGACCTTGGGCCAGACACTTTTTCTCAGCCCAACTCACTTCATAGGGTTGTTGTTGTGTGGAAAATAGTAGGAGTAAGATAGTAGGAATAAGGTATGTGGGATATATTTGTCACTTTCCCCTCAGCCCTAGGAAGGAGGCACTTCTGAAAACATTACCCAGAAAACTTCAGGGACTTGTCTAGGCAGTCTCCAAGACATGGAGATGACTGAATGGAACAAAAAAGGAGGGGGATGGGTATAAATACGATCAGAACTATGATGATATAATTTTTAAAAATTATATTATCCCATTTTTTAAAGTCTATTCCCTACCTCCACAGCTATTTGCCTTAAAGAGCAAAAGGTGTCTTAAAGAAGCTGAGTTTGAAAAGAGACTAGTGAAAATCATCCAAGTTCTTTTATTTATTTCTCTGCATGGCTAAAGATAGAATTTGCTGGTTGCTATAGATTAGGTGTTAGCAATATATGGCTCTTCAGATGTGGTTTGATTCCCATCATCCCTCACTTTAGACCATGGTGGTTAAGGCTGATGGGAGCTCAAGTTCAATAACATCTGCATAACCACTCTCGTGTAAAGCCGGTTGAAAAGGAACAATTTGAACAACTATCTCCAAACCAGGGCAAAAAGAAGGCCCTATAAACATTGTCAAAGGGCAAAAAACAAATATATGTGGTCAAAGACATCCTGCTGTATTGCCTTTCAAGAGATTTAAAACTACAAATAAGCTAATATACCTCAAGTTTGTTTGTCTGCAAAAGCCACTTTAACAATAATATATGGAATGAATAAATCAACATAGAATCTTTGTGAACTAGCTTCTTTTACAGTACAATCCTATAAATATAAATATCCACTCGTAGACCCAACTGAGTTCAATTGANCCCTGGAGACCGAGTGGAGCCCTGAGGACCGGAGCACCCACAAGCTTGTAAACAGCGTGTGCGTGCTCCCCAAACCCGATATGGTCCTCTGCTCCCGCCATATCTGCCCCTCCCACTGACCGTACTGATCACACCACCCTCCCTTAACCCCCCAACCACCTCCCTCACCGTTCTAATGCCGCGTCCCTCAGACAGGCCTCGCCTTGGCCTCAGAGAGGCATCCCCCATGCCCCCCTTGGCCTTCCCTGTACCCCCTAAAAATTTCTTAAAACACCCCACTAGGAAAGCTCTCAGTTTTTTCCTTTTCAGTTCCCTTTTTGCTTCCCTTCTTGCTGCGCTCCTGTCCACGTCTAATGTAATCTTTATTGAGCAGAATCATTTAGGTAGGTTCAAAGTGAAAGCTAGCTCTGAAGAAAAAGCGGGAAAGAAGCAATTAAAAGAATGAATATTCTCCTCTCCTCTCTGACAGTTCAAGTCACATTGCCCAATACATCTCTTTAATTGTTACAGTGAGGGAAAACATTATTTGATCCTCTGCTGATTTTGTATGTTTGCCTACTGACAAAGAAATGATCAGTCTATAATTTGAATGGTAGGTTTATTTTAACAATGAGAGACAGAATGACAAAAAAAAATAAATCCAGAAAAACGCATTTTAAAAAAGGTATAAATTGATTTGCGTTTTAATGAGTGAAATAAGTATTTGATCTCCTATCAATCAGCAAGATTTCTGGCTCCCAGGTGTCTTTTATACAGGTAACAAGCTGAGATTAGGAGCAGTCTCTTAAAGGGAGTACTACTAATCTCAGCTTGTTACCTGTATAAAAGACACCTGTCCACAGAAGCAATCAATCAATCAGATCCCAAACTCTCCACCATGGCCAAGACCAAAGAGCTGTCCAAGGATGTCAGGGACAAGATTGTAGACCTACACAAGGCTGAATGGGCTACAAGACTATCACCAAGCAGCTTGGTGAGAAGGTGACAACAGTTGGTGCAATTATTCGCAAATGGAAGAAACACAAAATAACTGTCAATCTCCCTCGGTTTGGGGCTCCATGCAAGATCTCACCTCGTGGAGTTTCAATGGTCATGAGAACGGTGAGGAATCAGCCCAGAACTGCACAGAAGAATCTTGTCAATGATCTCAAGGCAGCTGGGACCATAGTCACCAAGAAAACAATTGGTAACACACTACGCCGTGAAGGACTGAAATCCTGCAGCGCCCGCAAGGTCCCCTTGCTCAAGAAAGCACATGTACAGGCCCGTCTGAAGTTTGCCAATGAACATCTGAACAATTCAGAGGAGAACTGGGTGAAAGTGTTGTGGTCAGATGAGACCAAAATTGAGTTCTTTGACATCAACTCAACTTGCCGTGTTTGGAGGAGGAGGAATGCTGCCTATGACCCCAAGAACACCATCCCCACCTGTCAAACATGGAGGTGGAAACATTATGCTTTGGGGGTGTTTTTCTGCTAAGGGGACAGGACAACCTCACCGGATCAAAGGGATGATGGACGGGGGCATGTACTGTCAAATCTTGGGTGAGAACATCCTTCCCTCAGCCAGGACATTGAAAATGGGTCGTGGATGAGTATTCCAGCATGACAATGACCTACAACACACAGCCAAGGCAACAGAGGAGTGGCTCAAGAAGAAGCACATTAAAGTCCTGAAGTGGCCTAGCCAGTCTCCAGACCTTAATCCCACAGAAAATCTATGGAGGGAGCTGAAAGTTCGAGCTGCCAAACATCAGCCTTGAAAACATAATGACTTGGAGAGGATCTGCAAAGTGGAATGGAACAAAATCCCTCCTTAGATGTGTGCAAACCTGGAGGCCAACTACAAGAAACATCTAACCTCTGTGATTGCCAACAAGGGTTTTGCCACCAAGTACTAAGTCATGTTTTGCGAAGGGGTCAAATACTTCTTTCACTCATTAAAATGCAAATTAATGTATAACTTTTTTGAAATGTGTTTTTCTGGATTATTTTGCTCTTATTCTGTCTCTGTTAAAATAAACCTACCATTAAAATTATAGACTGACAATTTCTCTGTCAGCAAAATCAGCATAAATAATTTTTCCCTCACTGTATGAGAAGAAACTTTGGTTCACCAAAAGAACTCTTCCACAGCTCCAGCTTTCTCACGATGATAAGAACACCTATGGATCCAAAGCTCTCCTCGTCTCCCTCCCCACTTTGTTGGTAAGCTAGAAGAATGCAGTGGTTCTAAAAGCAGTAGGGCTCATAGCTTGACAGGTTTCCCCCCTAGAAAGGAAAGGGAACCTAGAAAACAAAAGAATACAGATCAAAACTTGCTAATCTTTTGCTCGCACCGGCCCCGGCTTCTGGGGTACTTTGCGTGGAATCGCTTTACCAAACAATCTGCGCTTACGTGCTGTGCTTTAACCCATCTAGATTCTGACACTGGGTAACTCTCCCATTGAATTAAATACTGCAGTTTCCCCTTGTGGATTCTGGAGTCCAGGAGTCGCTTAACTTCATAATGTGTTTCCCTCTCCACCATTATCAGGGCTGGTGCTGCCTTCCCGACTGGTCTCAGCGTGAATTCCTGTATGGCCTTAGCAAACTGCAATGGAATACAGGATGCACTTTTCCCAACCACCTTGTCAACTTCAGTTCAACTGTCACTGGATTAATAGCTTTCACTATGGGGAAGTTTCAGATATTTTGTAGACAGATACACTTTATCCCCTACATGGAACGCTTCCTGAGGAGCCTGTTTCTTATCTGCCTGCTTTTTCTGACTTTCAGCTGCCTTAACTAGAGCCTTCTTTGCGTCGCTCCAAACTCGTTGGAACGAAGTCATCAAATAGCTTAGGGTGCTCGAAGATGGGGGCTCTTGGGGGCATTCTGGCATTGGCACAAGCTCCATCCCTGTGGCCAGCTTAAATGGAGTGAAACCAGTGCTACTGTGCACTGCATTGTTCTATGCCACTTCTGCAAATGGCAGCAACTCTGCCCAATTCGTTTACTGGTAGTTGACATAGCAACGCAGATACAGCTCCACTATAGCATTGGTGCATTCCACAGATCCATTAGTACTCAGATGGAAAGCAGAAGAGCGCCCCTGGAATGATCCAATCATTCTCACAAACTCCCTCCAGAATTTGGCAATGAATCAGACCCCCCGATCTGAAATAATTTCTTGGGTGCTCTGTGCAGTCAGTAGATGTGTTGCAAGAACACCTTCACTAGCTTCTGGGATGAGGGGAGACCGGCACAGGCGATGAAATGGGTTTGCTTCGAGAACAAATCTATCACAGTCCAAATCACGGTGCTCCCCCCACTTTCTAGCAACTCTACGATAAAGTCCATTGCTATCTCCTCCCAAGGTCTGGTTGGGTCGGCTACCCATTGTAATAGCCCTGGATTCTTCCCTGGCAGTCTTTTGCTGGCAGCACAGACCGCACATCTCCCACATAGTTTTCAATGTCCTTCATCTTTGGCCACCAGAATTGATGGTTAGCAAGGTGTAGAGTTTTCAGGAAGCTAAAATGCCTGCCTGCTTGGCATCATGGCTGCGTTGCAAAACTTGCAACCACAGGTGGTCAGGAACATACAGCTTGTCCTCCTTCCACGCTAACTCATCCCTCATAGTCAATTCTGCCTGGTGAGCCATGAACCATGGGTGAGTCGGCAACTCTTTCTTCAGCTGCTGGGCAAACGTATTGGGGGGGGGTGAGCTTCTCTCTCTCTCTCTCTTTCCGCCTAGTCGCTTGTGCTGCTTGCTGTCTATCAGGGACGACCGAACTCACCACCTCCTGCCGGGTGCTTTTGTACTGAGGCATATGAGACAGGGCATAAGCTAGGAAGTCCTCACCCCCAGGATGTACTTCAGCTCAAAATCAAATCTTTTCAAGTACTACGCCCATCTGACTTGTTTAGGGGAAGGCTTGCAGTGGGTTTTCAAAGCCTCTAAGTTTTTGTGATCAGTCCAAACTTCAAAGGGGTCTTTACTTCCTTCCAGGAACTGTCTCCAAGTCAGCAACAGCCATCTTACCGCAAAAGCCTCTTTCTCCCACACTGCCCATCTCTGTTCTATTTCATTCAATTTGCGGGATGTGTACGTGCACCGCTGTAAATCCCCCTTGTCATTCCGTTGGAGGAGGACAGCTCCCACGGCCACATCGCTGGCATCCGCCTGGATCACAAAAGGTTCTTCAGGGTTTGGGTGTTTTAACACAAGCTCGGTGACGAACAGCCCCTTCAATTTCTCGAACACCGATTGGCATTCCATTGTCCAGTTCAAAGGCTGATTCGGCTGGGGCTTCTTTCCCCCCTTTCCAATCTTTAACAGCTCAGGCAGGGCAATCTTGGCAAAAGAGGGGATGAATTGCCTGTAGAAGTTTGCAAACCCCAGAAAACTTTGCAGCTGCTTGCGGGTGCAAGGGGCTTGCCACTCCAAGATGTATTTCACCTTCCCCGGGTCCATCTCTATTCCATCGCACAACACGCGGTAGCCCAAATAGTCCACTTTAGATTTATGAAATTCGTATTTAGACAGCTTGGCATACAGCTTAGTGTCCAATAGCTTTTTTAGAACTTGCCGCACAAGCAATCTAAATGTGGATATTGTTAAGATACACTAAGACCCCCTTGTAAAGATGCTCATGTAGCACCTCGTTTATGAATTTCATGAATACTGCGGGGAGCCCCTGTAGTCCAAATGGCATTACTTTAATCTGGTAACTCCTCAGGGGACAATTGAAAACTGTTTTCCACTCATCACCTTCTTTAATTCTCACTTGATAGTATGCCTCCTTCAGGTCTAGTTTTGTGAATTTCTTCCCCTTGGCTAAGTGGCCTAGCGTGTCCTTCATGAGGGAGGGGGTACATGTTTTCCATGCACGCTGTTAATTCCTCGAAAATCCACACATAATCTAAGCCAGTGATGGCAAACCTTTTAGAGGCCAAGTGCCCAAACTGCAACCTAAAACCCACTTATTTATCACAAAGTGCCAGGGCCGCATCAGCATTGTGGTGCCGTCGGGGTGCGTGGGCGTGGCTAGGGTGAGCGTGGCCATCTCGATGTTGCTTGTGGTGGGACGCCTGTGGGGGCCAGGCAGGATTGGGGGAGATCCAGGGGGTCTCTGGCGGGTGGGGCGGTGGGCAGGAGGCTTGTCCTGTGGGGTGAGGCGGAGCAGAGCGGGGTGCCATTGCTGCGGGGCAAGGTAAGGTGAGGCAGGGGCCGGAGCGGCTGCTGCCTGACAACATTGGTCTCCACACACAAAGGCCAGCAAGTCAGGGGCCAATAGCAGCCACAGCCTGCCGGTCCCTTGAGCAGTGCATTCTGGGGCTCCACAGCCTGCTGCCAATACTGGGCCAGCCCTCCAGCAGCAGGCAGAGTAGGGAAGGGGCGAGGCACATGATGCAGACCACCAGACGCACCTACTCCGTCCCATCTGTTTTTGCTTGCGGTTGGAGAGCAGGTTGCTGCTGGTCATCTAGGCCCCCTCGCAGATCTTGCCCTTGGCCCACGCGTGGAGCCTGTACCTTTCGCGCACCCAACACACCTTGGCCCTGCCTCAGGCAGCCGCCATCAACAGCTCGCGCAGGTCCATTAGGCTGCTGCCACCACCCAGAACAGCAGCGCCGCCCAGCACAAAGGAGGCAAAGTGGCCAGCTAGCAAGCTCGAATACAGGTGGTAGAGCACGCCCACACCCAGCAAACTAAAGGCCACCCCAAGCAGGGAAAGCCGGATCCCCATCGGCGCCATGCCCCCCCAGTGCCAGCTAGGATTGCGTGCCTCCCCCCCAATCTCTGCTGGGCCTGGGTGGCCATGATGCTGATGGGGATCCGGCTTTCCCCAGTCAGAGTGGCCTTTTGCCTGCTGGCTCTGGGCGTGCTCTACCATCTTTACGCGGGGCTTCCTAGCTGACCACTTCGCCTCCTTCATGCTGGGCAGGCCTGTAGCTCTGGGCGGTGGCCTAATGGACTTGCGTGAGCAACTAGTGGCCGCGGCGTGTGTGCCTACAGAGAGGGCTCTGAGTGCCACCTCTGGCACACGTGCCACAGGTTCACCACCACTGATCTAAGCGACCCGTCTTTTCTTTAGCGTACTGGGGCCGCGACTCGAGATTTCACGGCTTGACTAAACCCCCTTGCTAAATTCTTGTCAATGTACTCCCTCAGCTCCTTCATCTCCTTTGGAATCATGGAATACATCTTTGGCTTGGGGAGTTTTACCTTGGCAGGATCTCTATGGCACAGTCCGTGGGGCAATGGGGGGGCAGGATGTCACACTCCTCACTGAACGCTTCCAGGAGGTCTCGGTACTCCCTCAGGATAGATTACAGTCCCTCCTTCCTCTAACGCTCCCTTGCTGTGCTCAGGAGTTCTCTTCACCCCCACCTTCTTGGGCTGGTTCCCCCGTGATCTAGCTCACGGCTCTCTCCCAGTAGATTCAGGGTCCCCATTTGGCTAGCCACGGTAGGCCCAGGATCATGTCCTATGCCATCTTTGGGGAGCCCAGGAAGCAAATGGTCTCCTGGTGCTCCCCTAGTTTCAGTTGCACTGGCTCAGTCAGATGGGAAGCAGCCTTGCCCTCTATCAATGAGCCATCAACCTGTTTGAACTTCCTGGGTATTTTAAGCTTCCTCATGTGCAACCCCAACTTTTGCACTACCGCTTGACTAATTAAGCAAAGAGAGCAACCTGAGTCCACGAGGGCTTTAACCACTCCCCTTGCCCCTGAGCGGGATGCCTTGATGCCCACGCTAACCTCAAGGGTCATCTTCTCCCTCGTTCTCGCTTCATAAAGGACCATCAGCGGTTCCTTTTCGGAAGGGGAGTTCTCTATTATCTGCATTGCAGCCCGTGACTTCTTTTTCCCCTCCTTGGGTGGCTTCTTCGGCTTCGAAGGAATCGGGGTCACAGGAACCATTTGGGGCATCGGCATTGGGCACATTGCAGCTCGGTGGCCTTCCTGGCCGTAGCGGAAACACACGATAAGCACATGCTCGGCCAGCTTTGCAGGTGTTGAGGTTGCTGCCGCCAATTGCTTCCTCCCGAAGGCACATTTCTCCTGGACCTTTGGGCGTGGGCTGACACTCCCACTGCCCTTGTACACCGCCAGGTCCAGCTCCACGATGGTAACTAGCTGGTACCAGTCACCAAACCAATTTGGGATCCCTTGGGCTAGACACAGATGGAACAGGTCGCAGTTCAGCCCCTCTCAAAAATACTGGGTCAGGAGCTGATCCAGCCAGTTCCTCAGCCTCCCCGCGATCCGCCTGAAGTCTTGAATGTATTCAACTATAGTCTTGTCCCTCCGGACTTCCAACTCTGCCCCCTGGGTCTGTGCGGGGTCCCCAAATCGGGCTCTGAGGCTGTAGCAGAAAGCGTCTGGATCCACCAGCTCAGAGGCACTTTGTCGTGGAGGGTGGTGAGCCTTTCTGCTGCCTCCCCTTCGAGGTTAGCCATGATGACATCCACCTGAGCCACATCGTCAGGGTAAATCATCTCCATGCCAATCTAGGGGGGGTGTCCAGACTTGATTTAGGAAAATGTCAGCTTTTCTGGGTTCCCATCGAAAATCACCCTCAGCAGTGGAGGTGGCCTGGGTGCCAGCGCTGATTGAGGCCACTGGACCCATGCCCCGCAGTCTGGGTACATCCCTCACTGGACTCCCTCGGTGGGGGTTTCCAACCCACTCCCCTAAGCTGTGGAGCAGGTGCTGGTGGTGAGCTGTAGGCTCTCCGCCCCAGACTGGGTCCCGGCAAGGAAGGTAGCCCAGGCAACAGGCTAACTGCCCCTCGTCATCGCAGCTGCCACTCCCACCGAGTGCTGGGGTGAAGGGATTGGTTTCAGGGTCAAGGCTGAGCCCCCTCCCCAGGGTCTGGTATACAGTTGTGGGACCGATCCTCCTCCATTGACCCTCAGGCTGTTGAACTGCTGCCCCAGGTGCTCCACCGACTGGCTGCCGCACCTTGGTAGGTAGCACTCCCTGGGTGCCATTCCCTCCAAGGCTTCGCATTTCCACCACTCCATCCCTGTGGCTCCTTCAGGCTGGGGGCGGTATGACTGGAACTCAGCTTCGACAGCTCTCCGCAATTCCTCTCTCCACTTCTCCAACAAGGGCCGGTTGAATGCTGCCACTTACTCCATCCGCTCCAGGGTTGGCTCCCTTTGTTCATCTTGCTGCTTGGGTCGGGTTGAGGCTGGTGGGGTTACGAAGCCGCTCCAGCTGGAGTTCCACTGATAGAAGCTCCAGCCAGCTTCTCCATTTCAGCCATCTTCCCCTACGTCATCACCCCCTCTGGAGGTTTCCAGCGGGTGTAGGGGCTCAGCACCCCTCAATGGAAATTAATTTGTTGAGAGAGCTAGCTTAGTGTCAGCCTCTGGCTAAAAGGCCCAACTAAGAAAAATACCAGAGCCATTAAGTCCTCTGTAATCTTTATTGAACAGAATCATTTCAGCAGGTTCAAAGTAAAAGCTAGCTCTGAAGAAAAAGCGGGAAAGAAGAAATTAAAAGAATGAATCTCCTCTCCTCTCTGACAGTTCAAGTCATATTGCCCAATACATCTCCCAGTAATTGTTATGAGAAGAAACTTTGGTTCACCAAAGCAACTCTTCCACAGCTCTGGCTTTCTCACGTTGATAAGAAAACATGTGGATCCAAAGCTCTACCCGTCTCCCATCCCGCTCTGTTGGCAAGCTAGAAGCACGCAGTGGTCCTAAAGGCAGTAGGCTTCATAGCTTGACACTGTCAGCTATTTTCAGTCAAGAACCATGTGAACAAATTAGGCAAACATATGATTTGTGGGAAAAGAGTGATAATCACAAATATAAATGAGCATTAAATAAAACAACCCAGCACAGTCACAGTTTCTTTGTATCACTTTACTATGACATATATATATTTTAGTAGAAAATTGGAAGGCTCATGGAGTGATTTAAAAATCATTTTATCCCATGCCATGTTAACAATAATTCTTAGCAAAAATTTGTTGGTCAGGAATGTTCTTCAGTCAAAATCTTTTGAGTCTGAAGTAGTTAGAGATAATACAATCTCCAGCCCATGAAACTGCATTGCTACATTTTTGTCATCTTTTTCTATTTATAGTTTTCTTTTTTAATTGCTTATGTTAGATCGCAGTTTCAGTTAGCACAGCACATGTGAGCTCACGGTAACTACAGCCAGGTCCTGGTCACTTTTGTCAGCTTTTATACTCACATTGATACCTTTGTGTACTCACATTGATACCTTTGTGCTTCATTGAACCAATTTTCAGTTATTGATCTTGACTGAATGGTGATGAACACAAAGAGATTGGGGCTTTGAATAGACTGTGGTGATTGATAGTGAATATAGGAAGCTGAATTTGTCTCAGATTGGTGATTTATGCCTAGGTCAGACTAGATAAGGTTCAATGGCATTCAAAGGGAATCATATTTGCCCTCTTGTGCCCACATAGAGATTCCAGACTAATTTCCCATTTGACTTCTCCACTTGGCTCAGCCAGAATCTCTCCAACATGGGCAGGGCTGTGCCAAAATTTTTAATAGGATAGCCGGTGAACGAAAACAGGGAAAGAAAGATAAAAAAATCCCTTTCAGTATCAAAGTAAACCTGACTGAAAAACAGTTAATTGCATACTCATTATTCACTTAGATCAGGCATGTCAAACTTGCGATGTCATGTGACGTGACTTTTCCCCATTGCCGGCAATGGGGTGGGCGCGGTTTTGGCGTGACACATCTGGCCCGCGGGCTGGCAGTTTGACATGCCTGACTTAGATCATCACCAAGTTTAGCTATGTCTCTAGTTCATCACTAAATTATCAGATGGAATGGGTACATAGTGTTTCCTATTTCTTATAGGTTTCATTGTCTCCTTCTAAAGCCCATGTCCAAATCATAATCTGTAGCATTTGTGCACTGTTTTGCTCCTTCCTATATTTATGATGAAATATCTAGACATTAATGACAAAGTAACATGAAATATAGATGAATTTTGTATGTGTGTACATATTTATAGTTTTATTAAAATGCTTTATGTAGCATTGTTACATTATAACAGAATTTATTTATTTTGGAAATTTGCAACAGCTCTCACTACTGAATGTTTTGTATACAATGACTAGCGAATTCATGATCTTTATTTTTATTTGATTTCCTTGCTTCTCTTAGAGTTTAGGTACAGACTATGAAAATGCATTTAATGAATCGTTGCAATGGTTATTAAATAGTGGAGAAGATGTTGGTATAAAGTAAGTCATTTTATTTCATATTTTTCTAGAAATAGTTTAATTATGGATTGTCTTTCAAATCATAATACAATAAGATTATTATTAAAAATTATTATTATAAAGCCATAGAAGGAAGAGGGAATGTACATCTCTGCAGCTTGTTTATGATCTGAATCATAAGTATAAGAAAAGGTTGAATTATCTTTTATAGGTATGTTGGAAACAGCTCAGATGATATAAAATATCTAGTGTCAACTAAGCCACAGATGACCCTTACATGTCGTTTTCGACGTGCATTTATTACTGCAACCTGTAGATCATTCATTCTGCTGTTAGGTGAGTATTATTCAGTATTTTTATTCTTAAAGTTTAATTTATACTTGTGTGACTTAACGTTTCTTAAGTGTGATGGTAATTGCCAATTCAATTTTTTTCAGTAGATTTTGTACCCTTTATATGAAAGTAGAGGAAATTGGTAAGCATTGTGTTGAAACTTTATAGTGCAGAGGTCCCCAACCTTCTGGGCATCAGGGACCGGTGCTATGGGGAAAGGTTTTTCCATGGACCAGAGGGGGTGTGGTTTTGAATACTGCCTGCATCCTGAGGATGGAGCTTTGCTTGTTTGTGCGGCCCGCTTGTTGCCATGCTGCGGACCAGTGCTGGTCCACAGATCGGGGGTTGGGGACCCCTGTTATAGTGTATAATGTGATAACTTAGATCCAAATACTAATATAAAAGAAAGGAATTATAAGGAAATAACCACATAAACACCTTTTTAGTAGTTTGTAAAATAGCACATATAGTGATTGCTGCCTGCATAGTTCAGTGTACACTGCATAGTTCTGTACACTTAAAAATACAGGTAGTCCTTGACTACTTGAGGCCAAAATTTCTGTTGCTAAGTGAGACACTTTTTACAACTTTTTACAACTTTCTTGACGCAATTGTTAAGTGAATCACTGCAGTTGTTAAGTTAGTAACATGGTTATTAAGTGAATCTGGCTTCCCCATTGACTTTGCTTGTCAGAAGGTGATCATATAATACCGGGACGCTGCAATCATCATGAATATGAGTCAGTTGCCAAATGTCTGAATTTTGATCATGTGACCATGGGATGCTGCAACAGTCATAATTGTGAAAAACAGTCATAAGTCACTTTTTTCAATGCCGTTGTAACTTTGAATGGTCATTAAATGAACTGTTGCAAATTGAGGACTACCTGTACTAATACTGAAGAAATTTAATATTTTTTAAATTTAAAATGTGATATTTAATGCCTATAATTCTTCTTGAAATATATTTATAATTTGTGCTGTTGTATGTAAAATACTTTCTAATGGAGTATGCATGAAGTGGGAGAACTTGTTTTGAACTTGGGACATAATATCTTACTAAAAACGTTCCATTAGAACATTTTAGTTGTAACAAAAAACCTGAAAACAGTTTGAATATTTGTTTTACTTTCTTGATTTTCACTTGACAGTCACATCAGTAGGTAGAAAGAATAGTCATGTTTCTTCTTGGCCAGCTGGAAAAATTGGCAAAAGGGAGGATGTAAAAAAAAAAAAAAAGGAAAACAAAATCAAGTAGCTCTTACTGACAGAATAGAAATTAGTATTCCTCCCAGGAAGAGCCAATTTTCTCATATTCATCAATCAGCATGAATCAGTATCTCCCACCTTGAACATTCCACCCATTATTATGCTTTGGTTTTCTTTAATTGTTTGCTGCCACTATCATTTACTGGTAGTGCCTAACTGTGTGACTTGTGTTACTACCATGTTTCCCAAAAAAGAAGACCTGGTCTTATATATATATATATTGCCTCCAAAAGAGGCACCAGGTCTTATTTTCGAGAGATGTCTTACTGCTTACCTTAGGACCGCTGCAGCCAGGCCTGCCATGCCCCAACACTTGTTGCACTGCTGCCTGACTTCTGTGGCCGCTTGCGGCTGGATACCATGTGGCGCATTGCGTTGGTGCCACCACTCGTGGCAGGAGGCCGCATGGCTCATTGTGCTGATGCCACCACTCATGCCATCACAGTGCAACACACCATCTGGCTTCCTCCCATGACCGGTGGTATTGGTGCAAAGCGCCATGCGGCATCCTACAAGTGGCGGCACTGGTGCGAATGGCCACGCGGCCTCCTGCGAGTGGCGGCATCGGCACAATGCATCACGTGGTATCCTGCTGTGAGCGGCCACAGAAGAAATTGGGCAGCGGTGTGACAGGTGTCGGTACGTGGGAGGCATGGAGCGGTCCAAATGTAAGCTGGTGCGGGACGTGTGGGGCAGCTCCACCCACATCCCTATCCTAACTTAATTTTTATGTATGCACCTTGCCCCAAAACTAGGGGTTATTTTGGAAGTATTAGGCGCATGTGTAAAAAATCAAGCTAGGGCTTATTTTTGAGATAGGTCTTATTTCGGGGAAACACAGTAAGTATTACAGCAGCATAAAAATCAATGCCACCTACTCCCACTGTTAATATATTTTCAGGCTTTGCTGACGCTAGTATATTAACATTCATAGCCCTTCATAAAAATAAATAAAAGTATGCTCTATTTTCAGCTAGCAACTAAACCAATACAATTCCTTTTAGTTTCTAAAATTGACACTTTTCTCTACAGTAATAAAGCACAATAGCACGCAGAGAGTTCATGCCCAAAATGCAAGTATTTCATTTTTAAATGCACTCTGAAAGTTTCACATCAGCAGGCACAAGAACGTATACAAGTATATGCAAAAGACTATCAAAACAAATCAATTTTATCAGTATGGTCCTTTTGCCATTTTAAAATCCATTGTGACATTATTATATTAGAACACTAACAAAATCCATAGCTATCTAAAACCAGTATAATGAATGCTTTTTTGTGGGGAGGGGGACTACAATGTTGACTTTCCATAATATAAAATTGAAATTTTGTGAAGGTGAGCTTACCGGGTGAGCTTACCGGGTGAAGGTGAGCTTACCGGGTGAGAATATTCTGGGGAATCAAGTGTTAGAAAAGTGGAATTCAATGTTCAATGTTCCCTCTTTTCATAGACTGGTGGAAGGAGCCAGCATAGTATTTCTCCATATAGCACCATTGACAACTTTAGTGCCTCCTTGGTCTAGTCAAGAGAGGCGTTGGAGGCAGCAGAGAAAAAAAATGTCTTTTTAAATTTTAAAGAGAATCTTTTCTCTGTGTCTATGGGGATATTTAATCATCCAGGTCATGGTTGTCCCAAAGGTGCTGGACTTTCTTGGTTTTTCCTTGGTTTTTCTCTGTACATTAAATTGCTTTAAAAAATATATAAACTCCAAAATTAAAATTCCATAGGATAGACCCTCAGGCAGCCAGACATGCATACGTTTCAGCGCAATAGTGAATCTAAGTGACAGATTGCTTGCAGCTGTTCTCATGATAGGTCTAAATCTTTCATTAACAAGAATTATATTCAGAGTGGTATTGATCATTTGCTGTTTATACGGCTTCTTTCATCTACCTGTTCCCTAGCACACTACCTCTTAATTATCCCACTCACCCTCAGTAAACAAGGCCAACGGATTTTTTTAAACATTACAAAATGCAAGGCAACAGTCCAATCAATAGAGGAGGGAAATAT
>NW_015386232.1:811498-842879 GCF_001527695.2 Protobothrops mucrosquamatus
GGTCTAAATCTTTCATTAACAAGAATTATATTCAGAGTGGTATTGATCATTTGCTGTTTATACGGCTTCTTTCATCTACCTGTTCCCTAGCACACTACCTCTTAATTATCCCACTCACCCTCAGTAAACAAGGCCAACGGATTTTTTTAAACATTACAAAATGCAAGGCAACAGTCCAATCAATAGAGGAGGGAAATATTCAAATTTAAATGGGGAGAACACTTTGGATTCAGCGTAGGTGCACTTGCTGTTACTCTTGGATGTTCTTTAAAGAACTTTTTCTTGGGTATCTATATGCTGCCAGCAGGTATAACAAGATGGTCTACGTTGGATCCAAAGTGCCTTTTTCACTTTGGATTTAAATAATCACCATCTTTAGTAATCCTTTTTTCCAAAACAGAATGGAATCCTCAAAGCATTGACACTCAGACTAACAGTGGTTTGTTCTAAGTAGGTGTTTTGACAATGGAATGCCAGAAATATTTGTTTCAAGCTAAAAATGTCATTGAATCCACATATGTTCTAAGCTAAAAAACTGGCATCATAATATTTGAACTGTTAGTTAGATGTTTCTGTTTTTATTTGGCACAGGTATTGGAATGATTTGGGGAGTCATAAAATATACGAAATATAGATGGTACAAAGAAGAAGAGGAGACTAGGCAGATGTATGACATGATTGTAAAAATTATAGGTAAGTTTTAACTAAGTTCTCAATAGTGTGCTTCACTATTGGTACCATGTTGTATAAATAATTCTGAAACTTTTCAGAAGTTGGACTGTGATACTTTGTTCCTTCCTATCAATACAGAAGATAATATGCATTTTGATTGTCAGGAGTTAGTTTAAATATTTAAATACTTTTCATTAGATAACTTGTTGTGATGCCAATTTGATGTAGAAGTTAGTTAACACAATATTTTTCAGATGTTCTAAGAACTCACAATGAAGCATGTGAGGAAAACAAAGAATTACAACCATATATGCCTATTCCCCATGTACGAGATTCTTTGATTGCACCAAAAGACAGGTATGTACAAAGAGTTAAAATATTTAATATATTAGTTTATTCAGAGTACCTCAAAGATGAATGTTGGAGAAAGATTCTTAATATGTGTTAATACTTAAATAAGTATTTTACCAAAATAACTTCTTTTTTATTTCATATTTCAGGAAAAAAATGGGAAAAGTATGGAAAAGATCTGTTGATTTCCTTGCTGCTAATGAATCTAGAGTTCGCACAGAAACACGAAGAATAGGTGGTGCTGATTTTCTGGTATGGAAGTGGATACAGTCATCTGCATCATGTGATAAAATGCTAATCATGCCATCTAAAGTGTGGCAAGGTCAAGGTATGCAATACTGTACATTTATATTTTGTGAAGTGTTTTCTCTTTATTATAACCTTCAGTTAATACTAACTCTAGTTTATCAGTTGTAATGATATTAGTATAATTTTTTATTTTTATATTCATTGTGTATGTTTCTTGAGTAGCCAGAAATGTAAATAGCCATGGTGTGTATGCATTTTGAAAAAAAATTGTTTTCTTTGTTAGGTAAGTTAGGTAGGTATGAAAACTGCCTGGCTCCCTGGGTTACTTCAGTAGATGTCTATGTCTAACTCCCATTCTAGTTGTTATTCATCTATCCAACAATATATTGTCAAGCCACTGCTAAGAATCTTTCTAAGAATAAGCTAATTACAATTTATTAATTAACTTATTCCCTTTAAAGCCACTATTTTTCCTACCAATGCATTGAATCTTAAGACCAAGCTTAGGCTATAGTGATTGTAGTTTTTAATTAGATTAGCTGAGAATATTTATTATAATAGAGGAAAATAATATTGCATCCTTTTAAAATATCATTTGTTTTCACAACAAAATATGTCATATATATCATATCATATTTGACAAAGATAGAACTCAAGGCCCCCACCTATTTGAAAAAGTACTTTCTGCCTGTCTATTTTCTTTTAAGTTCTTCCACTTCTAACAGTTCTGTTTTGGTTCAAGTCATTTATAATAATATTTTATAATTATTATTTGCAATTATAAAGGATTGTTTCATATGCCAGGGTATATGGGAGGAAAGCTAATGTATACAGTAGTACAGCCACATTTCTATTGTATCAATTTCATTAAATCACAACAATGCTGTCTAATAGTGTTACTGAAAATGTAATAGTATAGTTCCGTGGTGGCGAACCTATGGCACGCATGCCACAGGTGGCATGCAGAGTCCTCTCTGTGGGCGCACGCGCCGTCACCCCAGTCCTAGGCCTTCAGTCCTGTCCATGAGCAACCTGCATCAATACTTGCACAGGGTAAGGTTGCGGCGCCCGCCCTTGCCTCCCCCAAGGGTTTTTTTTACTAACCTGCCTTTCAGCTGCATTCCGTTTCTCTGTTCACTTCTCAGCTTTGCCGCGTGTTTGTGGGACTATCAGTAAAAAAAAAAGCTCTATCAGACTTTCTAATTTCTCGTGAGATCTCAAGAAGTTAGAAAGTCTGATGGAACTTTTTTTTTTTACTGATAGTCCCACAAACACGCGGCGAAGGCTGAGAAGCGAACGGAGAAACAGAATGCAGCTGAAAGGCAGGTTAGTAAAAAAAACGCTTGGGGAAGGCGAGGGCATCTGAGCAGGGGCAGGCACAACAACCTTACCCTGCATGGTGGCAGGAGGGTGGGGCACGTGGCCTTCCCGTGCCAGGCCAGCCCCTGCAGCCCTGGGGCAGCCGTGCTGGGCGGCGGTGGGCAGGGCGTTGAGGTGGGGACCGGCAGGCTGACCAAAGCAGCAGGTGGAGCGCGGAGGCTTGGGGAGGGAGGGTGCTGAAAGATCGCGAAGTTGCAATTGATTGACTGACCTTTCCCCCCCCAAAAAAAACTTCCTTTGTTTTCCTTGCACGCGGCAGCGGCGGCAGATTGCGAAGGAGAAATGGCACGGGGCTGGGAGTCAGGTAAGGAAAGAAAGGCATTCTGGGGGGAGCAAGGATTTCTTTCCTTACCTGCCCCACTTGTTCTGAGGCCGTTTTCCCCTCAGACGTGTTGCTCTTGCCAATGGCCCAACCACCCACTTCAGCACCCTCCCTCCCCGAGCCTCCGGCGTTCCACCTGCTGCTTTGGCGGCTCTGACAGAGAAGAGAACTTCGCAGCTCTGCCTACAGAGCCACCAAAGCTGTAGCTCAGGGGTCCTCAAATTATGGCCTGACCTGTCTTTTTTCCGGCCTGCCTCAACCTCCCAGGCAAGCTGTCCAATCGCGAGGAGAGTTTGGGTGGATGGTGGCGAGAGCCCTAGCCAGTGGTGGGACGGTGAATTGGGAGAAGATTTTTTCCCAGTTTCTCTCGCGTGCGCCAAAGGGTGCGCTTGGGCTTTGGCCACATCCCCTTCCTCTCCTCCTCTGACCTATTCACATTTTTACCTCAGGGCCGGGCTGAGAGGCTTAGGCCTTGGTTGCAGCCTCGGCCTCGCTTAGGGCAGCTAAGCCTGGTGATGACGATGCACTGCTGCTGCTGCTACTGAGACAGGTCCCTCACTAGGCGCTACGGAACGTGAGCCCCAGCCTCCACCACTGCTGCCGCTGCCGCCATGCCGGCCAAAAGGAAACGTGCCGCCGGCCCTCAACATCACCCCCACCATCGCTGAGGGACCCAGCCCCACCGGCAGTTGGAGTGGGGCTGCTGAAGTGGGGTGCCGGTTATGGGTCTTTGAGGGGAGCGGGCGAAGGGCGAGGTATTTGTGAGGGGCGGCCGGGGTGAACGAGAAAAAAGGAGAATTTGCTCCTGGAAGGTTATTTCGGGGTTGTGAGGGGTTGTGTGGAGCTGAGGCGATGAAAGATCGGGGAAGCCGCTGGGAGGGAGGATGCGGTTGGCCTTTGGAGGAGCATCCTCATCCATGAATGGGGTTGGTGGTGCCGCGTCCAGGTGAAACCCTGAGAGGTAGGCAAAGCTGGAGGTGGTGGAAGTGGTGGAGCAGTTCGGAGGAACCAGGAGTGCCAGTGCTGGTGGTTGAGAGAAACTTCATTGGCCTTTAGGGTCCAGGAAATGATGGAGGAAGGATGGGGGCATTGGGATGTTCCCCATGGGAAAGAGAAATGAGATCCTGCCAGGCAGGTTCTTCTGCCCTGAGACAATCCGGAATGCCAATCAAGGAGAGTATTTCTGGCTCAGAGTTCAAATGAAGGGTCCTTGGGGGGGTGTCTCTGAGGGTGGTGGTTTTCTTGCAGACATTTCTGGACTCAAAGTAGGATAATAAGTGAACTAATGATGTTACCTAGTTTGGGTCATGAGACATCTACAAGAAAGCCACAAAGCTCAGAGAGGACCAATCCACAACCACCCTCCTCTTCTTTTCTTCTCCTCCACTCGACAAACCCCATTCTCTTCTGGCACTCCTGATGTTACCTAGTTTGGGTCATGAGATGTCTGCAAGAAATGCTGAATGGAAATGGCACTCCTGCCCTACCCCCTGCCTCGCCTCGCCTCACCCTGCAGGATGAGCCTTCTGTCCACCGTCCCACCTGCCAGAGACCCCCTGGATCTCCGCCAACCATGCCCGGCCCCCACAGGCTTCCCTCCCCACGAGCAACATCGAGGTGGCTACACCCACCCCGGCCACACCCACTCAGTCTGCCATGACCACTGCAGCCACACCCACCCAGTGGCTTTACCCACCCAGTGGGCCATGCCCACCCGGCACCCGACGATAAATAAGTGGGGTGTGGGTTGCAGTTTGGGCACTCGGTCTCTAAACGGTTCGTCGTCACTAGTATAGTTAGTAACATATGCATTGTAAAACTGTATTGAAGATAGTGGTGTCTCTAAGAGTAATCTAAAATATGTGCTATAGTAGTGAATTTATATAGTTTCATTAATTTACTCTGCATTGTGCATTAGTCGTCTTATAATTTATGTAACCAGTAGGGACTAGATTGGTTTTAAAATATTTGATATGGAATAATACGATTTATTGCTAACATATATATATTTGGTAGCATTTCATTTAGATAGAAGAAATTCACCACCAAACAGTTTGACCCCTTGCTTAAAGATTCGCAATATGTTTGATCCAGTAATGTAAGTATACTTTTTTCTTTACATATAGAAAATTTTCATGTTTATACAAATAGAATATCTATTTAAATATAGAATAAATTGTTTAGGAAAGGAGAGAGAGAACAGAATTGTATTTTGATACTCTGCATTCATTTTTTTTTACTGAACATCATACAATGGCAAAAAGTTTGTGAATTCATTAGAACCATCAGTAATTCTGCAGTTCTGTGACCTACAATGTAAGCTGAATTTCATCTTAGTCCTAGATGAGGAATTTCTAGTTAAATAAACAAAACTAATTCAGACTAATATGTGAATACAGTACAGATTCAACATTAGTCGACTTGTTGAAAAATGTATACAAAGCTTTAGATTTAACAAACTTTACCTAAACCAAATCTTTCCTGGCTCTGGATCACTCCTGCACATTGGCTTGGAGGAATTTTGGATTTGGAGGTATTTTGGCCCATTGCTCTTTAAGTAATTTTTTTCAGTTCATGGGTATGTTGCAGTTCTCTTACATACAGAGTTCTTATCAAGTTATGCGACATCATTGCAGTAGGACTTAAGGGTAGAGCTTTCTCAGTTCTCTTTGAGGGTATGTATGAATATGCACATTTGTACTTGCACAGATGAGACTTGACTGTGCATTCACCAACATGCTTCCAATATAGCTTTCGAGAAGACACAACTGTTTGTTTTTCTTGTTGGAGCGTCACTCCTACAATTCCCTGATATGCCAGGCTGGGGGGTTTCAGAGAAAGATATTGGGGATGGTTTTTCCCCACTTTTAACTAGGTATGAAACACCCATTTTGTTACCCCCTTCCAGATATACTATTGTATTCCCCTTAACTGACACAACCAATCTTAAAATCAATACAGCAATATCTCATAAAGTTCTTATAGTCTTTACGTGTAGCTTTTATAATCCAATAGGTCCCCCTATAGCCATGGTGGTGAACTTATGGCACGCATGCCACAGGCGGCATGCAGAGCCGTCCCTGTGGGCACGTGCGCTATTGCTCCTCCACGCATGCGGAGTCCGGGAACAGCTGCGAGAGCTGGGTGGGGTGAGGAAACCTATAAAAGGAGCAGTTTTGGCGGGAGAGTGAGTGAGCGGCCTTTGGAAGCAACCAGTGGTGGGTTTAAAATCATTTAACAACCAGTTCTCTGCCTCACCTTCCCTCCGTCTTGGTTGGGTTGGGCTGCTCGGGGAGTCTGCTGGGCTGGGGGCAGGAGGGTGGGGGCATCAGGTCCCGGCTGGGGGAATGTGAGGGTGTCTGGCTGGGGAGGCGGAGGGCCGGGACACCTCCACAGAGGAAAGCTGCCCCCCTGCCGGCCGAGCCTCTCATCCACACTGTAGTCATGTAGGATTGCATAGAATGGGCAGCGGGCTGGGAGGGGCAGCTGGCAGCGGGGAATCAGCTGCCGTCTCCCTTCCGCAGTGCAGCCCCATCGGCATGGGTGGAGACACCCCCGGAACAGCCGGAAAGGAGTCCTCACCTGGTGCGGGCCCTGTCTACACAGTGGCTCTGACGGGGATGGCGGTTGGTGCTCCTCCTGCTGCTCCGAGCCCCTTGACCGGCCAACCACACAGGGAAGCAGGAGGTAGCGGCGGTGATCCCTGCATTGCCAAGCCCGGCCAGCTACAGATCTGGAAGCGAAGCTGTGCCGACCAACCTTGCGCTGGTGGGGGTAGCGGTAGGGGAAGGTGAGCTGTGGCACACACACACCCCTCTCCGCTGCCACCCTGTTCTGTCCCAGCCAACGTCCGTCCTTGTTACGTCATAAGAACAAACCCTTCTTAAACAGTAGGCTGGGAAAACCAACCTCTTTTTATTTCCAAAACAGTCCTGATAAGTTTTTTTTTCTCCAAAACAAAAAACACAGAATACTTTCCTAACAGATAATTGGTTACAAAAGCAAACAGAGCAGAAGTTTAAACAAGAAATTCACTGATAAAACAAAACAGACCATGATCCTTGGAAGTTCTTTACAAACGGTTGCCTTCAGCAACCAGCACTGCCCACACCTTTCCTTTTTATAAAGCAGTCCCAAGGCGTGCCTTCTCAATGCCTTCTCCTCCTCCCCTGGAGTTGTCGTATTGACTGCTGCTGATCTGCTCTAGCTAATTGCCTGCGTCTACGAGCATCAATCATGTCCATCAGCTGTGAATCCTCCAAATCCGACTCACTCTCCCCACACAGCTGAGCTTCATCCATAACACGACTGGAGGGGCCAGGCTTTTTATCAGACCGTGAGTCTTGTAATTCATCAGAGCCTCCCTCTGACCCTGATGGCCCTCCAAATGCCTCCTCCACCACCTCCTCAGATTCCCCGGACTCAGCTGTTGGGAACACAGGCTGGCATGGAATCACGACACTATCCCGCACCGCAGGGCCCTTCCCCCGGGTCTGCCGATCCGGATGCAGTCGGAATGGGAATTGTTCATGAAAGGCGATCACCAAGGCAGGAGCATGAATGGTGGTCGCATCCTCCCAGGTGAACTCCTCCGGTCCGTAGCCTTTCCATTCGATCAGGGACTGAAAGCGACCTTTCACCCAACGGGAGTCCCGAATGCTGGCAACCTTGTACTCGGGAGCACTGTTTCCATCACGTTGTTCCAGTGGGGGAGGTTCGGCTCGGCGAAGTGGACACACCGGTTGCTCAGGGACCAACAGAGACCGGTGAAAGACCGGATGTACCCGTAGGGAACGTGGCAGAGTTAAGCGATAGGTAACCGGATTGATGACAGCCTTGATTGGGAACGGTCGTAAATATCAGTGGTCTAATTTCTTGGCTGGCCGGGTTGACGGTAGGTTTCTGGTGGACAGCCATACCCGATCTCCCACCATTAGTGGAGGTGTATCCTGCCTCGACCTATCAGCAAACCTTTTGTAGTCAGCCTTGGCCTTCTCTAACTGTTGCCGCACCAATCGATGGATCGCCTGTAACTCTGCCATGTAGTTGTTCGCTGTTGGTACTGGTGAGTCTAGCGGGGAAAGAGGGAAAACCCGGGGGTGATATCCCACATTGGCCAAGAACATTTTCATCTGCGTGGAGGTGTGCTGCGAGTTATTGAATGCGAACTCAGCCACCGCCAGATAGTCCACCCAATTATTCTGCTGCTGATTGACATAGCAGCGCAGATATTGCTCGAGGATCCGGATGACCTCGGTCCCTCCGTCAGTTTGGGGATGATGTGCGGATGAGAGGCAGATCTTGACATCCAACGCCTGGATCAACCCCTGCCAGAAACGGGCTGTGAACTGGGCCCCTCTATCGGACACGACTCTATCAGGGAGGCCGTGCAGCCGGAACACCTGCTGGATGAACATATGACCGGTGGTGCGGGCAAACGGCAAGCCATGGCATGGGATGAAATGTGCCATCTTGGTCAGCATGTCCACCACCACGAACACTGTCGTGAATCCAGAAGATGGGGGTAAGTCCATGGACACAGCCCCCCCAGGGTCTTTTAGCTGTCGGCAAGGGCTGCAGTAGTCCGGGCGGGGCCCCTGTTGCTGACTTGGCCTGCCTACATGGGATACAGGACGTGACATAGGCCTGGACATCGTGTCGGACTCGGGGCCACCAGAAGGTATGGGAGACCAAGTTCAGGGTCTTGAACAGGCCAAAATGCCCTGCCGCCGGATTGTTGTGACACTGGCTGAGGATGAGTTCCCTGAGCGGCCCTCCCAGAACATAGAGCCGGTCACGATAGTGGAGGAGTCCATCCGTGACTGTCCATGGGAATTGGGCCCCACCTCCTCCTTTTGCTGAGCCACCCACTCATCCTGCTTCTGGGCCTCCCGAATCCTAGCCCGTACATCTATCGGCTCCCACACCGCAGCAAAAGACTCGATGGGGAGTACTGTCCCGGGCAGAAGCTTGTCTTCTGCTCGGGAATATTTGGGCTTCCTGGACAGAGCATCTGCTCTTTGGTTGTGACCGCTGGGTATGTACGTTACACGGAAATTGAACCTCGCAAAGAAGAGACCACCGGATCTGGCGTTGGTTCAATTTCCGAGTGGTCTGCAGGCTTTCCAAATTCTTATGGTCCGTCCGGACCTTGATTTGATGTTGCTCCCCTTCCAGATGATGCCTCCAGGCCTCAAACGCCACTTTAATGGCCAGTAGCTCCTTCTCCCAGATGGTATAGTTGTGCTCCGCTGGGTTCAGTTTCCGTGAATAATACGTGCAAGGGAAGAGGGCACCGCCAGGCATCGTCGCCTGGAGTAACACTGCCCCAATGGCAATGTCGGAGGCATCCGCGTCCACAACAAATGGCTGTTGTGGGTCAGGATGCTTCAGGATGGGCTCCTTCATGAAGGCTTCCTTCAAAGCCTGGAAAGCCCATTGTTCTGGAGCATCCCACTGAAACCGAGTCTTTTTCTGCAGGAGCCACTGCAGGACCTGAAGGAGATGCTGATGGTGCACCTCTCACGACGGGGAGTAGATCAGGATGTCGTCCAAGTAGATCACGACAAACTGATCTAACAAGTCCCGGAAAATGTCATTCATAAAATGCTGAAACATGGCAGGGGCGTTGGTCAGGCCAAATGGCATCAGCGTGTACTCAAAGTGCCCGTACCGAGTACCAAACGCCGTCTTCCACTCATCACCCGACTGAAATCTGACAAGGTTGTAAGCTCCACGCAAGTCCAGTTTCGTGAAGATCTTTGCCTCCCGGAGCTGGTCAGAGAGTTCGGGGATGAGGGGCAGCGGGTATCGGTTGCGCACCATGATGGTATTTAATTTTCTGTAATCACAGCAAAGCCGCAATTCGCCGGATTTCTTAACAAAGAGCACGGGTGGAGACACTGGTGAGGACAAGGGCCAAATAAAACCCCAGGCCAAATTCTTGTCCAAAAAGTCCCGCAACGCGGCCAACTCAGGGTCCAACATGGAATACAAACGCCCCACTGGGAGAGGCGCGTCAGGGACTAAGTCAATGGGGCAGTCATAGGGCCTGTGCGGGGGCAATTGATCTGCCTCAGTCTCGCTGAAAACATCAGCATAATCTGCCAGTTCGGAGGGTAAGGAGACCCCCATGGGCCGCTCTACCTGGCTGGCACAGATTTGGCGGGTGTGGTCCATGCACTGTAAGCTTGGGAAGGTGACCAAGTTCTGTGACCAATAAATCTGTGGGTCATGCGCCCGGAGCCACGCCAATCCCAAGACCACGGGAAAATGCAGGTCTGATGTGATATAGAACTGGATGGCCTCCTCATGTGAACTGATGGCCATACATAACGGTTGCGTGGCGGCCTTAATTGGCCCAGACAGGAGCACTTGACCATCAATGATCTCCACTAACATTGGCGGTTCCACCAGGCATTGGGGAATCACCCATTTGGCCACAAATGCTGCGTCCATAAAGTTCATAGTGGCCCCAGAGTCAATCAATGCATGGACTGGAATCCCCTTGGGCAACCCGGGGAGAATCAGGCGCGCCTCCAATATCAAATGCCGTGGGGGTCCGTGGGCAGCATCTAAAGGGTGTCGCTCGTTGCGGGATGCCCAACCTAAAATGCCCTTCAGGTCAGGCTTGGGCCATTTCCCGACAGAGGAGCAGGTGGCAATCTCGGGGCAGGCCCGGTCACAGACGCCCTTCGTCGCTTCTTGGGGCAGAAAGCGGCCAAATGCCCAAGGTCCCCACAGTAAAAACACAACCCTCCCGAACGTCGCCTGTTCATCTCTGCCACCGATAGGCGAGGTCTGGCAGCACCTAACTCCATTGGCTCCTCCCTCTGGACCGGGGTCTCACACACAACGGGGGCAGCACAGGTCTCGGGTGGCATGGCGACTCCTTTGCTGCTGCAGCCGAGCGTTGATCTGTAGACAGAGATGAATGAGCCCATTGCGGTCCGGGGGAACATCAACACGGGCCAGCTCCTCCAACATATCCTCCGACAATCCATCCTGGAAAGCGTCCACGAGTGCAGCCTCATTCCAGGCTGAATCCTGGCTAAGCAGCCGAAATTCGCTGATATAGCCCTGCAGGGGGCATCGGCCCTGCCTCAGAGCTTTCAAACGTCAGGTAGCTGTCTGGGTCTTGATGAGGTCCTCGTACATCATCCGCATGTAATCACAAAACCCCACAAAGCTGTCCACCAATGGACTAGGTTGGGCTAGCAGGGGTGTGCCCCAACGAGCTGCAGCACCAGAGAGCAGGCTTATCATAAACCCCACTTTATCCCGGTCAGTGGGGAAATCAGCCGCTCTCACACTGATAAATAGCTGGCATTGTCCCATGAAAACAGGAAACATGTCCGGATTGCCATCAAATTTGTCCGGCATCGCAACTTGGCATTTCCTCCTGGGTGGTGGAGCAGCAGGGACGTGTGCTTGGAGCTGAGCCACTTGGGCTGATAACAAAGCCAGCTGCTGGGAGAGCTGGTCATTCTCAGCACGTAGCTGCTCCATAATAGTAGGGGGTTAGGCTGAAGGCAAACTGTTCTGTCCCAGCCAACGTCTGTCCTTGTTACGTCATAAGAACAAACCCCTCTTAAACAGTAGGCTGGGAAAACCAACCTCTTTTTATTTCCAAAACAGTCCTGATAAGTTTTTCTCCAAAACAAAAAACACAGAATACTTTCCTAACAGATAATTGGTTACAAAAGCAAACAGAGCAGAAGTTAAACAAGAAATTCACTGATAAAACAAAACAGACCATGATCCTTGGAAGTTCTTTACAAACAGTTGCCTTCAGCAACCAGCACCGCCCACACCTTCCCTTTTTATAAAGCAGTCCCAAGGTGTGGCTTCTCAATGCCTTCTCCTCCCCCCCTGGAGTTGTCGTATTGACTGCTGCTGATCTGCTCTAGCTAATTGCCTGCGTTTACAAGCATCAATCATGTCCATCAGCTGTGAATCCTCCAAATCCGACTCTCTCTCCCCACACAGCTGAGCTTCATCCATAACTTCATCCATTTGCAAGACCGCCTCCTACCAAATACCTTCCTTCGACCAGTCCGCTCCCACAGAGAGGGCCTCCTTAGGGTGCCGTCGGCCAGTCAATGCTGGCTGGCGACCCCCAGGGGGAGAGCCTTCTCTGTGGCAGCTCCTTAGGGTGCCGTCGGCCAGTCAATGCTGGCTGGCGACCCCCAGGGGGAGAGCCTTCTCTGTGGCAGCTCCTGCCCTCTGGAATGACCTACCCCCTGACCTATGTACAACTGCGGACCTGTGCCTTTTTCGCCGAGCCCTGAAAACCCATCTATTCCGTGCGGCCGGACTGGCGTAGTCTTAATTATGTTTTAGTACAGGTTTTACGGGGTATTTTAGAGCAGGCCTTTATTTATTTAATCTGATTTTAGAATAGATATTTATTGTGATTTTAATTATTGCCTGTTCACCGCCCTGAGTCCCGTAAGGGAGATAGGGCGGTATACAAATTTAAATAAACAAACAAACAAACATAACACGACTGGAGGGGCCAGGCTCTTCATCAGATCGTGAGTCTTGTAATTCATCAGAGCCTCCCTCTGACCCTGATGGCCCTCCAAATGCCTCCTCCACTTCCTCCTCAGATTCCTCGGACTCAGCTGTTGGGAACACAGGCTGGCACGGAATCACGACACACCCCACATCGTCCCACACTCACAGCCCGGAGGCGCATGAGGGACAATGTGGGGCAGCAACGGCAAAGGATGGGCGCATGCCAGATCCTGCCTTCCCCCGCTGCCCACACCAGCGCGAGGATGGTCAGCAGAGCTTCATTTTTGGATCTGCTGCCTGACACTATCGGCCCCTGCACAGAGGCCAGCGAGCGCATGGGGGCCGACAGTGTGTGTCAGTAGCCACAGCATGCTGGCTGTCCTGCATAATAGCAGACTGGCCACAGAGCCCCATTGGCACGGGCGGAAACGGCTCCGGGACAGCCGGAAGGAAGCCCTTGCCCGGCCTGGGCCCATCCACTCGAAGGCTCTGACGGGGGTGGCTTCTGCTGGTGCTCCAACCGGTCAACCATGCAGGGAAGCAGGAGGAGGTGGAGGGGTAGCCGGGGGTCTGGAGCCGCCTTGGCTGCTCGCTAGTAGCCCAACGCAGCGGATTCGTGCACCTCCTCTTTTGATGGGGCTCTATGGCCATTCCATTATGCAGGACAGCCAGCATGCTGTGGCTGCTGACACACACCATCGGCCCCCATGCGCTCGCTGGCCTCTGTGCGGGGGCCGATAGTGTCAGGCAGCAGCTGCTCCGGTCCCTGCTTCGCCTTGCCTTGCCCCGCAGTAGTTGGCTCACCCGCCCTGCCTTGCCTCGCCTCACCCCGCAGGACGAGCCTCTGCTTCACCGCTCCACCCACCAGAGACCTCCTGGATCTCCCCCAACCCTGCCCGGCCCCCACAGGCGTCCCTCCCCACAAGCATCATCGAGGTGGCCACACCCACCCAGTGGGCCACGCCCACCCAGCACCCGGTGATAAATAAATGTGTTTTGGGTTTGGTTTGGGCACTCGGTCTCTAAAAGGTTCGCCACCACTGCCCCATAGCTTTGTATTACTTCCACTTTAATGTTATGTATTTCTGTTCTCCATAAAGAATTAAAATGCCACTTCTATTTCTTTGGAAGAGTGGGACAGCAATCTCCTTCCTTCTCACGTTTGGGTTTTTTTGCTTCTTGGGAATTTGTCTTTTCCAGGAAATTCAGTTGTAAACTAATAAAGAAAGGATCAGTATTCTCACCCAGTTACAAGCACGCTGTTTACAATCTGCTAATTAGTGCTTTATTTTTTCGGTTGTCAGTAGCTTGGACTGGCCACAGAATGTGATTTGGAGGGCTTTCCTCAGATCAAATGGATCTAACGTCATCTCTCCGTGATCAATGAGATTCCCCTCCTTCTTCATCGCCTCTCCTGGGCGACTTTAGACCCCTTTAGGATCCCTTGGCAGGGCGAAACCAGCTGTGGGGGAGCAGAACACCATTTCCCCCCGGCTGCAGCACCACGACGCAAGCCGGAAGTTTACCCTTTTCTTAATACTGCTTATTAAATGCTGCAGATCTATGTGAAGGCTATTTTTGAATGCTACTCTATCTTTTTACCTTCTTAATTACTATTGATTTCTATTTTAGTTTGCTGTAATATTTTGAATACATTAAGATACAAGCATTAATAAACTTTTGTGTATCATGTGTTTTTAGGGAAATCGGTGATCATTGGCATTTGGCTATTCAAGAAGCAATCTTGGAAAAGTGCAGTGATAATGAGGGAATAGTTCACATAGCAGTGGACAAAAATTCACGGGAGGTAAAAAGTGATTTAAGATAGTTAACTCATATATTCCGTTTCTTTGCTGGATGTCAACCAAACTTTTATTTTTTCTTCTAGGGCTGTGTGTATGTCAAGTGTTTATCTCCAGAATATGCTGGAAAAGCTTTTAAAGCATTGCATGGATCTTGGTTTGATGGTAAGAAGTTCAACAGGAAGCAAAAGTAATTGTTTAATAAAAATATTTCAGATGAAAGTGTTTTTATAATGCTTGTAAAATTAATTTTATTCACATTGTATTTTTAAAATGATATTAATGTTTTAAATTATATTTTGCTACAGGCAAGTTGGTAACAGTAAAGTATCTACGATTAGATCGGTATCATCATCGTTTTCCACAGGCTATTGCTTGCAGTGCTCCTCTGAAGCCATCAAATAAACATATGAACTCAATGTCTCATCTTCGTCTCCGGACAGGCACAGCCAACAACCAAGGAAACTCCTGAGACACTTATTGTACTAGAATTGTTGATTTGCAGCAGGAGGTTTTCCTGTCTGGCCTTGTCTTCCACTTTTACTACTTTTTGTATGTTAACATCTACATTAATCATTTTTCAGTCTCATTTTTTAGAATGTCTGAGTAATGGGTAGTACTGAATTAAAAGAAAATTGGCTATAGAATATTTTAGACCCCAAGCAAATCAACATATTATGTTTTGCATGACAAATGTTGAGTTTATTAAGCATTTTCAGATGTGGCTGAAGTTTTGCATCAACAAGTGTATGATAACAGTCCAAAAGCATGGAGATGTACTGTATTTCCATAATTTCCTGTGAAATAATCTTGTGGGTATTTTGTAACAAAAGCCACCTACAATTTCTGATAGAAGATGAATAGATGTGTTAATTTCTGTCCAGGAATTAGTTTTTGTTGCTGTAAAGCTTTATTTGTGTCAGTCTGGGGAGGGGAAAAATGCTGGCTTTAGTAGTTTTGGAGCAGAAAACAACTGAATGCAGATGTGTTGGTTTTGTATATAAATATTGGTGGTGGCAGCACCACCAACAAGTAACTTGTAAAGATGTCTGCTTCAAAGCAGTGAATAAGCTCCCTATTTTATTCATAACTAATGTTTTATTTAATTTGGCTGTATTATTATCCAAGGGCCAAATACCTTGAAGTATTAGATACAAGTTAAATATCTTTTGTAGGTTTTATATTAAAATATATGGTTATGATTTTTGTGTGAATGGTCTAATATTGTTACTGTGATAATGGATTCAAAATCATGTGAGCAATAAGTAATTGGCAGGTACTCACTTTGTGAAAAGTTATTTACTACAAAAGAAAATTTCTTACAATATACTAATGGGGAGTATTTCTCAATTAAAATTTGCTGCCTAAATGTGCCCAAATAAAAAAAATGCACATAAATTCTTGATAGAAATGCAGTACATAAAGATTTTTATATGTTCTATATTAAATGTATGCATTGTTTACACCTTTAAAATTATACTAAAATACGAAACATTTTGAAACATAACCTGAAAATATAAAATAATTTGATATAGTAATTCTTGTTGAAGCAACATAATGTGTTGATCCAGTTGAATATCATATAGGTGAAGGGATGGAAAACCATTTTAAAAAAAACAAAAAAAACCATAGTCCAGTTTTTATTGTAGATATGACCCTGCAGCATGAACTTGCACAAATAATGCACGTTTTCTTATGGCTAAATCAACATGACACACATTTGTGTAATGAAAAATCCTATTGTGCCTTATCCTTGTGCTTTTTTGTGGGCAACATATTTAATAATGGACTGTTTCTTATCTAGAAAAAAAGGTTGTTTTTTGTCTAGGATGCTAACAAATATATGTAATATAATCGGCCACACAAAGTTCTGCTCTCAAAGAACATATTTTTGACATGAGAGTAGATTTTGACAGGCCTGTTAGATTTTTCATGAAACTTACTATATACATATACAAATATGTATAATATACATGTATATGTATTTATGTGTATATAATCAGGTTTTGCTGTATTTGTGCATCATAGTGATTTATTGTTCTGATCTTAGTAATCATTTTGTGACCTATTGCAAGTGTGAATGTAAAATTAAATTGTGGTGGTTTAAAATGTTGCCTTTTGATGCAGATGCATCTTTCTTCTTCTAAATAATGTTTAAACCCTGTACATTGATTATAGTAAACTGTACCATTATGTAGCCTATTTTACCATTAAAATGTTGACCAGTTTTCGTCCCTGCAAGACAGGTGGGAATGTGTATCATACCATGGACACTTCAGAAAGTCAGATGTTTGTAATTTGTCCTGTAAAAACATAAAAGCAAAACAAAACCAATTAAAGATTTATTAGGGCTTTTTACAACCATGTCAGTTCTTTGGAACTTTTAATATCTAAGGACGATAATACTTAAAATAAATTTCTTCAACTTTTGCACTGGTTGGAAGCACAGGAAAGTTGGATGATTGTTACACACAAAATGACAACTACATTTTATGTGTATTTTAAGTGTGAACATCTACTCTATTATTATATCTTCTAATTACTAATAGACTGTTCTGAAAAGTAGAATAATGTGAGAATCTCAAGTTGATACCTTTAAGATCACATTACTATAACTTATTCTTCATTCGCAGAAATTAATTTTTACATGTAAAATATGCTTACAAGATGTTTAGAAGATTTCTATTCATGCTAATTTTGGAATTCCTTATGTGAAATATTCAATAGATTTTTTTCTAGATTTCCTGCATTCCTAGATTTCCATCCTAATATTAATGAAGGATGTGGATAAATAAGTCGAAAGGATGATGTGGAATGACTTCTTGCATACAAGTCCAATCGGGTTTATAAAAGTTAATAGATTGAATTGGATGATGGAACATAATATTATGTATTATATACTTACAAGAGGTCACTTTAAAAACATCCATAGTAACAACCTTTCAAACTGGTTTCAAATCTGATTTTGGTTTCTCATTATAACAAATCTCCTTCATAGATTTGTTATAATGAGAATTGAATAGGTGGCTCTGGAGGCCTATGCTGTAATCATAGTATGGTTGCACTGAATGTTGTGGGACTTCTAGGATTAAGTTAGATTGTTAGGGATTGAGAGTCTCTTTTTCATTAATTGCCAAACAAAATTCCAATTCTTGAATCATTTCCTGGACATATTTTCCATTTGTTTCAAGTTGATTACTCATATTTGGTAATCAACCTAACAAGCCTTAAATCAGGGGTGTCAAACTGCCGGCCCATAGGCCGGATGCGTCACGCAGATGCCGTGCCCACCCCATTGCCGGCAATGGCAAAACAGTCCTGATACGTCAAGTGATGTCGCGAGTTTGACATGTCTGCCTTAAATGGTCTGGAACTAGAATATCAGAAGGACCATTTCTTCCATGTGAATCTATTATGGGAGACCCATAGCCATCTAGAGTGATTGAATCCAAGTGGTGTTGCTGTTTTATAAGGTTTTATCTTGAAAACTTACTGATAGAACTCCAATGAAAATTGGCTTTATTTTGCTTTTTTACGATGGCATTTAATTTACCTTGATCATGTCAAAAAAAGCTAAACCTTGGAAGGATAGCGACTTGAGTGACAAGTTAGTAGAAAATCCCAGAGCTGAGGGCTAGACTGGGACATTGGAAAAAAAAATACCAGAAGAATGCAATGACAAAGCATTTGGATATTGTGAAAAAAAAATCAGGAATTGAAACTTTTAACTTTGTTTTAAACTAGGGATATATGAGTGTGGGCTGGATTGCAGTTAACCTGTGATATGTTGGGAGATAAGAGTGTAGGATCAAGAGAAAAACACTGGTTTAATGTAAAATTAATTAAAATTAAATATTTAAATATGCAGAAACTCCTGCTTTTAAAAGAAACAGGTGTTTATGGTTTTGCCCTAAAATCTTACACGATAACCACAAACCAGCCAACCATGTTATGATTCATCACTGTGCTAGAAACCCCGGTCATGAATAAATTATGGTTAAGTGTAGCCATAGTCTAGTCAGTAGATTAGGATGTGATTACAGGTAGTCCTTGACTAAAGACCACAATTGAGCCAAAAATGCATGTTGTTAAAGTGAGACATTTGTTAAGTGAGTTTTGCCCCATTTTACCACCTTTCTTGCCACCTTTAAGTGAATCACTGCAGTTGATTAGTTATAACATGGTTATTAAGTGCATCTAGCTTTCTCATTGACTGGTCAGGTCACATAAGGTGATCATATGACCTTGGGACACAGCAATGGTCATAAATATGAACCAGTTGCCAAGCATCCGAATTTTGATCACATGATCATGGAGATGCTACAAAGGTCATAACTGAAAAATGGTAAGTCACATTTTCCAGTGCCATTGTAATTTTGAACTTTCACTAAAGGAACTGTTGTTAGTCGAGCACTACCTGTATCATGCCACTGAATTGGAAACAGATCTCTGAATTAAATGGACTTTGGTCAGATATTGGCAAAGTATCAGGAATTCGTGTGTTACATTTAGATGGAATCATACTTGGACCTAACATAGGGCGGGGAAAGAATTGATTCTACTAAAGTTCTCTATAAATGTACACATGGGTTCTATGGATTCTAAATTGCGGCAACTGAAGACAAACCGAAAGCCGGAAGTAAAGTTTTGCTGACCGACATGGACTTGTAAAGCCCTAGAAACGTGCAACCCCCCCCTTCGGACGGTTGCAGTCTCTTTCGGCTCTATGCTCATATTTGGAGCTGACTGAGCAGCTGCTGTCCAAGGAATTTCCCATCATGCCTTTTGGAGAGGCTGCCTGTCCTGTCCTTTTGCTGGACCGTGGGGTGGAAGGTGCCTTTGGCCCGAAGCGGCTGCGGAAACAGTAGCTATCTTTTTTCCTGCCAAAGCTCTGTTGCTTTATTTTTCTGCCTCGCCTCTCCATGCGCGCCGAGCTTCCCTTGCTCCTGAATTTATTCTGTTTGGCGGCGGTGGCTGTTACGCAGATACCAGGTAAGGTAGCCGTAGTCCTTCGCAAAGGCAACGTTACCCTCCTGTCTACTCGGATTTCTAGATTGTTCGATCCGGCCTGCGGCGAGTTGAAAATTAAAGGGCGATGGCTTGGTGGAAGCGCTTTGTGGCGGGGATGAGCAAGGAAGAGAAAAGGTGGAGGAGTCCTTCTATTGCCGTGAGAGATGTATTCCGCCCAGCAGCTGTTCAATAGTCTGCTTCCGAGAACCCTGTCAATATCCACAGGACATACTTCTGATTAGACAAGCATAGGATTGAGATGGTACAAGCCTCCAATCTGTATTTTGGATGTATGTAATCAAACCCCGGAGTACCTGTACTGAATGTAAAGAGAATTAGGCTGAATCTGTATGGATGGTGGCTGCAACTAAATTCAGGTATTATATGATGGTGTTCAATATGTAACCAAAGTAGAAATCTTGACTGCTTTTTATATTCGGGTTGGGAATGGGGGGGGGGCGTTTCTTAAGATTTTTTTTCTAAATTAGTTTGCTTTGGGAAGCCAGCCCCCCCTTTTTTAAATCAATTTCTTCTGGATGGGGTTGGAGATGTTGCATCACTTTTAAAGCAAATAATCTCCTTAAAGGTCCATATAAAGTATTATTAGCATTTGACACACAGAAATAAGGTCACTGACAGTTTGCCAGGTTTGGGGGTGTGATGAGGGTATATTCCAACTAGCCATGCAATGTTGGAATGCTAGATATAAATCATGCTATTTTTTTCAGAAACTTTTTGCTGCAAAAAGTTTGTTACTAATCCAGCAACTTTTGCTTGTCTGTAGGGAAGAGATTAGAGTAACTGTCTAGAGTTCACAATGAATGCATTTTTCTCTCAGAGTTCTCAGTTAATGCAAGTTAACAAAGGGGATTTCTGTCTAACAGAATCAACCTTTAATATAATCTAAATATGTTTAAGGTAGTTGGACCACCTTAAATAGTGCTTTCCAGTTCTCATACTGACTATCTGTTTTCTTCTGATGCCTTAGGTTTACCAGAGATAATAGTTTATAATTAGCTGATTATTTATAGCCATGTTTTTGCTGGTTAAACCACAATTGACTGAGTTTGTGCCATACAAATAAACCATAATTTACAAACAGTAATAGATTCATTTAATGTGGTATGGTGAAACTAAACAAGCCACATGATGTCTTATTACAGGGTTAGCCACATGTTTGGGCCAGGACCTTATTTGAATTTTTATAAATATTCAAATAACCATAGAAAGTATATTCTCCATGTGAATGTCATGGTAGGCACAATCAATTTCAGAGCAGTTGATTTCTAGAATTCCATTTTTTTCTCAGGCTGTTCTATTTAGTGTCAATGGATCTTTGCAAGGACAACATACATTCCTGCAGCATGCCAACTTTATATTTTTTAGTTAATATTTTAGTTAAAAATATTTAAAGTATTTTTTTAAGAAATCAAGGTTGGAGAAGAAGAGAGCCAAGTGATTATAAAGGCAACTTTCTGAATGCACATTACTATTTATGATCAACATGTTTATCTTTTGATTTAATACTCCTATGCAAACTGAGTTATTTTGCTTTTGAAAAATGTTTTCTATAATTATGTCATGCTGCCTCAAATGTATTTGGGAGAAAGGAGTTCCAAAATTGCTCTTTGATGCTTGATAGTTTAAGCAAAACACTGTTCTCATGTTATTTTAAAAATCTAATTATCTTTTATTGAATTATATTTCACACCCAATATAAATATAAATGTGTCAGAAGGCTTTTGATAATTGGGTAATTTATTATTAAATGTATATGCCACCAATCTCACTATCGAGCAATTCTGGGCAGCTTACAGTATCACAAATCAATTAAAGTTTGAAAAATTGGGGAAATAATATATTCCTCAAACACAGAGATTTTTTGCTATAATTAAGAGAATACTAGATTTTTTATATAAGTTCTTCAAACACCATATTCAGTGTTAACTACTTAAAGATATGTTGTTTTCCTGGATCTGAAGGAAAAGGTTATGTTTTTTGCTCTAAACTGACAAAGCAATGCAAAGCTATTTATTTTTCCTGTTTAGAGGTGAAGGGCAAAGTTATAAATGCAAAGTTTTATGGCAGCCAACACTTACATGAAATAAATTAACCAGTCTGCTTTCTACTACTGGTTTCTCCAAACTGCTAAAACTAACATCTGTTTACATTTGAATAAAGTTCTTATTTATTTATTTAAAATAAAAAAAGTTATTTTAGTTTTTGCTATATTTCAAATCTTGTAGTTTTTTGCCTGTATGTCTTCTGCCAGGCAGAAAACTAACCACTTTTTAAATTAAGAATGCAAGAATATTTTAGTTAAATTGAGGCTATAACAGTTGCTGTTGGACAGACATTTGGTTCATGCAGTGAGTGTAAAAAAGTAGATAGTAAAGCGTAGAAAACAACTTGCTTGGCAAGGATGTCTCATCCCATTGTGCCATCTATGTGGAAAGCTGTGAGCTTTCCAAAAGTTTGCACCGTCTAAAAATATTCAGTTGGGCATTTGCTTTGGTGTTCAGAGCAATGAAAGAGCTATTCCTATGATCTGACTTGTTTATCAGCATCCAGCTCCTAAATGTCTCTATTCCTCTTTCTCGTCTTTTGGGAAGAGAAAATCTATACTATAGCATACATCATCAGCAACAGAAGTTTGCTGTTAATGCCTGAGATCCCAATTTAGCGCTTTAGAATTGTAATTATAAATTGTTCTGTGACTCCATTTTAGATAAAAGATATAAATAAGATACTGTCTTGCGTGGTACGCTATGTTTCTGCACACAGGTATTTAGATCAGGCCACCACTTGATATTATTAAATCTGCCAATCTTGGGTCCTGCTTGAAAACAGGATGTAGTATGAAAAAGTAGCCCTTCTCAATAATAGTCCCCACTTTATGGAATGCTCTACCTCCAGAAATACATGTAATCCCCATCTTGCTACAGTTCCATAAACAAGTTGAAACTTTTGGACTGCAGGTGCCTATCTGGGGGTTTCTCTTTGCTTTTTCTGTGGTTACTTTTGAGTTTTGACTCAAATTTATAAATGATTTATTTATAGTTACCATATTTTTGGGTTTTTTGTTGATGAAGTCCTTTGCAACTGACACAGTTGTATGGTAAGAATAAATAACTGTTGCACATGGTTTGGTATATAGTTAATAAAAAAATCTCTGATTTAGAATAGGTTTAATGCAGGAGATGCCAATGATGTTAAATATCCAATAAGGTGCTTAAAATAATACATTTGACACTGTCACCATATTGGGCCTTTAGAGTAAGGTTTAATGCAAGGGATGCCAAAGAAGTTAATTCAGAGGTTTTTTTAATCATCTGGCTGCCTATGAGCTTTCTGCCTTTACTACCCTTTGTACAAGGAAGAAAAGTATTTTATTTGCCATATGAAATAAAAGTGATAAGTTATAACTAAATCATTTTGTCAGTTTTTAAAGCATTGCTTGATCTTCTAGTGTTTATTAGTCTTAGGTTATAGTTATCCTGACACACAGTACCAATTCTCATTCTAGCTGCTGGTTGAAATAAGGCTTTCTGTAACTGTGCCAAGAACAGGCCGTATGTTAGCTCTTACCCTTTGATGGAATGAGTGAATGTTGAAAGGGAATGCAGGATGAAACACATAAGACAATTTTAAAAGTTTCAAACAAAAGTTTTACAATTAAATTTTCTTGCAGAATGAATTTTTCTAATTAGATATACAATTTTTCACTATCAGTAATTAGGTTTTTGTACTAAACATAATAACAGAGCCAAGTGTATTGTCCTGTTTTAATTGTCAGTGTAACCCAAAGTAGTCTCAAAAGAGAAAAGTTATCCTTCCTCAAAAAAATCCAAGCACATAACTTCTATTAGAAAGTTACCATAGTTACCATTTTGAGCTGATATATGTAAGACTTGGTAGTTTTCCCAAGTCCACGGGTCAGCAACCCGCAGCTCTGGAGCCGCATGCGGCTCTTTCAGCCTTCTATTGCGGCTCCAGGCCTCCTCCGCCATTTGCAGAGAGAGAAAGTCAGAGAGGCACTTGCGCTTTGCTTCCCTTCTCTCTCTCTCTCTCTCTCTGGGCTCTGGATTGGCCCTGCGCCTGGGTGCCCCACCCCCTAGGAGAAGCGCGGCCAGGAAGTCCCTTTCCCAGGTTGGCCCTGTCGAAGGCACATATGACTGGGGAGCCGCGTGGGGCAGCCCTGGGATCCCCCCTGGGAGCAGCCTGCCGGAGCCTCCGCTGAGCGGGCCAGCCCTCCCACGAGCCACGGCCCTGAGGGAGCTCAGCCCCTGCGATCCCCAGCCAGTGCTACCGTTAGCCCTGCTGGCCGGGAAGGCGTGCTGGAGTCCTGGCTGCCGCGAAGGCGATCAGCCTGCTCCTCTCTCATCGCCCGGAAGAGGTAAACAATTAGTCCCCAGTGCTGGGTTTTCCCCATATGCAGGACTTACATTGGTGGCGGAGACGCAGCAAGGGAGAGAGAGAAGCAAGCTGCTTCCTCCCCAGCCGGCTTGCCTTCCCCTCACTTCCCCTCACCCGGGTCCCGCTTCTTTGGTAGCGCCTCTGCACAGCGGGGCTCCTCCATCTCCCGCAATTGGGACGCCACTGCCTCGTCCGCAGGAGGCCATCCCGGGAAGGGCAAGTAGCAGAGGAGAAATGGGAGTGGCCTTTTTGGCAGCAGCTCAGCCATGGCATGCAGTCAGACGTGCTCACCAGGCTGCCAGCTCTGAGTGCTTAGCTAGCAGGCAGTCTGTTAGTCCGAAGAAGCTGCCCCAGATCCCAGGCTAGACGTTGGGAGTGAGCCCTGCCTGCTCTGTCCGCTGCCTCCGCTTGCCTTCAATCCCAGCGTAACACTGCTTTATCTGCATATTCTGATCGCAGCTATTTTGGCTACAGCCCGGGATCCAAATGGCTCTTTGAGTGTTTAAGGTTGCTGACCCCTGCCCAAGTCCTTGCAAACCTAATTACTGTAAGCACTTTGATGCTGAACTGGGGATGTACATAAGAGGGCTTTTATACTCTTTCAGTTAGATAATGAAATTGCCTCAATTCAGAAGTAATCTCTTTTTTGCTGCTGGAATGCATGAAGAAAAGGAGATTTAAGAAATGCTTAGTTTTCAGGTTCTCAGGCTATTAGCAACGTCAGAATATTAGGAAAAAATTTTATTTATCCGAAACAGCAGGCAGCATTGTACAATTTCATTCTACAGCATGATTGCTATTTTTAAATATATATATATAAATAATAAAAATGCACCAAATTTTATATCATTAAGAAATGAAAATCTCAGTAAATACTAGCAGTTTAAAATTCTGTAAGTTAACAATATTGAAATTGGGTTTTAAGGATTTGAAGTTATGATATCTGTTCCCTCCCCCATTTTAAGCACATGGTAACCAACCTGCATTTAGGGCCATTTGCAGTGTCCCACAGTCATGTGACTGCACTTTATGTTTTGGCCAGAAATTGGTATTTATTTCTGATTTTGGGCCAAAACTGCCCCCTAGTGAACAATGGGTTCACTTAATGACTGTGGCACTTAACAATTGCAATGTTTGCTTAATGAGTGCCACAAAAAAAGTAAATTCAGGCATGGTCACAAGGAGACCAGTTTTATGACTGTCGACCAAAATTATGAGCTCATTAGAATCATAAATTGAGAACTACCTGTACTTGTCAGCTGTAGTTTGTCAGCTGTTCCCTGTCCCTGAGATAATTCTGGTAATCTTTGATTTGTGTATATTGGCAATAATTGAGAAAGAGGCGAACTTAAGACATGCTCTATATGTCCTCATTTGGATGATAAGTTTTAAGAGTGACTGTTTCCCGCTAGTGATAGGAATTCTATATTATGGGAGCCTACCTGACTACTATATCCTTTATCTGAAATTTTGCTCAGCAACTTCTTGCTATTGGAAATCGCTGCGTAAGAGCTAAAGACAGATCTTATTTTTCTCTCCTGCCCAGATTATGTAACTGAGGCTCAGCCTTGACTTTTCATGTCTAAGCCTAAGCTTTTGATCTTTTTTTTACTATATTGCTATGAGTTGTTTTAATTGTCTTGTTTTTAGCTTTCTGTTTCATGTGATTATGTGCTGAATTATATTGTTTTAACTTGTAATCATAAATTGCCTTAATAGTCCCAAGGGGATAAATGATTTTATATTCCTTATATCTGCCAGTAAAGTCTTTACTCAAGGGAATCCTGATACAGTATTTACATGTCATAAATCTGCATTTTTAAAAACTTGGCAACTTTAAGATGTGTGGACTACAACTCCCAGAATTCCCTACCCAGCATGTTCTAAATTCTGCTCTGATACATCGTATAGAACAGTGGTGGCGAACCTATGGCACAGGTGCCAGAGGCGGCACTCAGAGCTCTCTCTGTGGGCACGCGCGCGGTCACCCCAGTCCTAGTCCTTCAGCTGGGTTTTATAAAACCTTTTCGCTTTAGGCCTCCGCTGCCGTGTACCAAAAAAAAGGTTCAATCAATCAGTGAATTTCAACTTCTCGCAGGAAAAAAAAAGATCTTGCAAAGTTGGAATTGATTGATTGAACTTTTTAGTCCCACCCAGTCTGCCATTACCACCGCAGCCACGCCCACCCAATGGGCTACACCCACCCAGCACCCGACAATGCATAAGTGGGTTTTGAGTTGCAGTTTGGGCACTCGGTCTCTAAAAGGTTCGCCATCATTGGTATAGAACAGTGGTGGCGAACCTATGGCACGGGTGCCAGAGGCGGCACTCAGAGCCCTCTCTGTGGGCACACGCGCCGTCGCCCCAGTCCTAGGCCTTCAGCTGGGTTTTATAAAACCTTTTCGCTGTAGGCCTCCGCCGCTGTGTGCAAAAAAAAAAAAAAAGTTCAATCAGTCAATTTCAACTTCTCATGGGAAAAAAAAAGATCTTGCAAAGTTGGAATTGATTGATTGAACTTTTTAGTCCCACCCAGTCTGCCGTTACCACCGCAGCCATGCCCACCCAATGGGCCATGCCCACCCAATGGGCCACACCCACCAGGCACTCGATGATGCATAAGTGAGTTTTGGGTTGCAGTTTGGGCACTCAGTCTCTAAAAGGTTCGCCATCACTGGTATAGAATAACATTCTGTTTATGTACACCTCTCTCCCCTATTTCCCCAAAAACTTCTAAGGCCAACAATATATAATTCATGTTTTATACTTCACTAAGTCTCTCAATGCATTTGCAAAACTATTTTAAATATATTCTGTTCCATGTGATTGACAGAATACGTTATAATGTATAGCTTGCCTTCAAAATAAATCATTAAGGTAGATTGTAAGAAAACATTAAGAGATTTAAAAAGTATAGGTCATAATCTTATTTTAACTTTCACTGGCATAGCTTTATACTGGAGAATGGTTAGACTCTGAGAAAATCCTTTTCTAGTGTCTGGAGGTATGTTCTGAAAATTTTAGGTCCCATCACTCAGGTTAAAAATACTTAGTGATTAGAAAAAGTAGTTCTATTTGACTCAGTGAACATGAATGATTTTTCTTGCAAATATCTAGGAGGCAATCTGTGTTACTCAATGTGGCAGAATATCAGATCTGGTGTACCGTATATTTTCAGATGTAATATTTTTTTCTAAAAGACATAAGCTCTAATGAGGGAATGTTATTTTGTAGACTATGCAATTTATGCATTTGATAAAGTGAGGCAGTTCATGAAAGTTTATACTTTTAACAAAATTTCTTAGTTGGAAAAGGTGCTACCAGATTTCTGGTTTTTTTTTCCTTGCAGTAATACCTAGTAGTAGTTGCGTGTAACACTGCAGCACAGAGCAACTAATCTGTTTTAAAACTAGGTGTGGGATTATTTTTAGGTGGGGAAGGATTTAAAACATTATCCACGTACAATCTGAAGTGGTATTACTTCATTAAAACGTTCAGTTATCTTTCATCACAGGATGTATTCTATTTTTGAAATATTTAATTGTTTTTTTCCATGGGCAAGTCAATCAACACTTTATTTTTTGTTTTGCATTAACTTGCAAAAGCTGTTTTATTTAGCTTTAGCAACACAAACTTGCTGTTGCACTTTTTTGCCTGCTAACCACTAGGAGGTGATCTGTTCCTGGTTTAATGGAGAGAACAGCTTTAATCATATACCGTATTGCTAAGTAAAAGTGTCCTAGAAACTCCTTCTGGGGCACCCAGCTTTTTAGAGGTAGAATTCATCCTTGTTCTTTTCCTGACCTGAAGAGTGATATCACTGCCTTTTTCCCTGTTGCACTGTAGTTGCTTGAGTCACACGCTTTGACACAAGCCAGATGGCTGCAATTGGTAGGCGTACAGGCTGCCTGGTGCTACAGTTGATGAAACAGAATAGGAAGACCTTTTATGATCAGCTGCTGGAGCCCAGTAATACTACAGCTTTGCTAGGTAATTTCATTTTCACTGCACACTTCTCTTTCTCAAAGTGAAAATACATTTTTATTTGCTTACTTGGAATGCATAGACCTTTTTTATTAGCTGATTGTCTTCTCCAAGAGAATGGTCTGTGTGCATGATTAGGAAACAAAAAATCATTTTGCAAGTGGTTCATGCAAATGACATGTTTATTTAATCCTTTTTTTCAGGCTATTGGTTATAGTGTTTATCTTTTCTTGCTCATTATTGTCTCTACTTCTGCTTCTATAAACATTTGGCTCTTGTCCTTTGAAGTAATTTAATCCAAGTAATATTTTATTCAGATACACTCTAAAGAAAATTAGTAATTCAAGATATAATGAAGAAATTATCGCATGAAAGAAATTGAGGGATGGGGATAGCACTCCATATACCCATCCAATATAGAGATTTGGACCTAAGGTTGTATAACAAGAAGGCCATTTATGCAATAGATTCTTGCTATTTCTTCCCCAGAAATCTTGCCCAGAAGCTTTTGAGTAAACTTCCCAAACAGCTTGTGGAGAAGCATAGGCTTCTGTACTATAATCAATATATATTGATTTCCGGGAAATTTTTAAAAAGTCAAATCAGAGAGCAGCAAAATAAGTAAATAAAATAATGCTTTAATTATTCCTTGGCAGCAGAAAAAATTCCAGCAGCTTGAGCCGGTCTGTTCACAACCAGTCATAGACAGTTGCCAACAGAAAACAAACTGGTTGGGCTGGCCCAAATCAAATCAACTTTTATTGTCAAAGTACAACATGTGTACACGACGTGCTTTCAAAATGTATGGGCACACACAGTGATGTCGCTATGAATACTCCACCTTTGATCAGTATCATATTGCAGACACAGGGGTTTCTGCTATGATGTCATGCCAGGTATAGCTTTGTTGCTGACCCCTCTGGGCAGATGATCTACAGTTGGAATGTGATCTCATTTGCTACTGTTGGCATTTATTGATAACATTCTAGTGGTTGTTTTTTTTTAAATAGTCTAAGGCTGATTATTGCATAGCAAGTTCAAGCTGAAGATACTCAGCTCACAGAACTGCAAATTCAAGGTAAAAAAGTTAGCTGCTTAGCTGGTACAAGGCAGCTGCTGATCCCTTATCAACCACAGCTTGATAATGGATGATTTTGGAATATCTGTTAATGCACAGAAGGAAAAAAGTAAGAAAAGTAAGAATATAATAAGGAAACAAAGTAAACACATAGACACCTGACTTCATCATAACAAGCATAAACAATTTTAGTATCTCTTCACCCCTCATAGTTTTAAATCAATGAAATTCCATTGAGGTTTACCAGAAATAACTTATCTTAACCTTGATCAGATAAACCAATTTTATATTCCTTGCTTTTAGTTCCAACAGTCTTACTCTTGAACTTATTTAAACAATATTGTAGAATTTGATTTCATTTTTCTTTGTCCCTTCTTACAAGATTCCTCAAAACTTTAACAAGCTTCTTTTATAAATCCAGTCTAAAAAACATTCAGCTCACTCTTGATATATTATTGGTTTATAACAGCTTTGGTTTATAACAGCTTTCCTGTTTACAGTGCCTACAAATCTGTACTGATCTGGCTTGGCCAATTATCCAATAGAAAATAAGCAAGAGAAATAGATAGCACTTTCAAATAAGAATTATCAGTTTTTGATATAAATATATTTGAAACTTTGTAGTGCATTCTATTATGAACAAACATTAAAGTAGATGGCTGCAGCACAAGAAATTGTGTATGATTCTTGTACAATGTACTTGTCCACTAGATGTTTCTGATGGGTTTTCATCTTTGTTACCTTTATTATTATAAATTGTTTTTAAAAATATGTTAACTCAGCAAGTGATCATTATATAGAACAGCTTTAATATGGGGCCTTCATATAACTTTCCTTAGACTGATTTTATCCATTCTTCTGAGGAGTTCAGTCCAATGCACATGGGTTTCTTTTTTCATGTATAAAGAAAGCTCTTGCTGCATGCACAGCTGAAGAGGGTATTATTAAAAAATGGAACTACTTGTTTGTGTAATAGTAAGTTCCCTATTTTTAAAACTTTTAAAACTTAGATGCAAACTAACTATAAATAATAAATGAACAAAATACCATGTTTATTTCTGAACATTTTTTGTCATTTTCAAATCATTTTCTTAAAATTGTTATGTATATATGTTTGTAAGTTGCTTTATTTCTTGGGAATAATTGCTAGATTGTTGTGCAAGAAATGAGACGAACTCATTTAATACATGTGTATTTGTATTAAGCTTGTATGTTTCCTTTCAGAAAAAAATCATAACCATCATTTTTGCTATGAATCTATCTAACTTGTTGAAGTTTTAATTTTATTTTCATCTTTTTTTCCCTTACTCAGCTCTTGCCCCTGTTCTTTGCCTCTGGTTGTGTTGGTGACGATATTACAGTGATGTCTGCATTCAACCTACTGCATTTGGTGACAAAGAGCCAGCCAGTGGCCCTGCAAGCCTGTGGGCTTCCCTCAGGTTGACTGGGTGCTACTTGTGGTTATGCATATGGAGGTTCTTTCTTCTAGAGTAGGCATCTCTGCTACAGGAAATAATAGGCTGTGGTTTGCTAAGGAATCAGCTTTTTAAAGACAACTGAAAGTCTTTCAAACTATATTGTACATCACAGCTTTTTTTAAACAATAATTGGTAACAAGGGTTAGCATTTTAGCTTCTATATAGAGTTTGATAAATTTGATAGTATTTTTTAGTTCATAAATAAATAGGCACTTTGCTTTTTTAAAATATAACAGTAGCCTTAAATAGTCTAGCATTATATTTTTATCAAGAGATACTACAATCTGGTGAGAGGCAATATGTTTGCTCTCAGGAAATGTTCAGTGCCATTTTAAAAAGAATAATAAATCAATTGAAAGCAAACTTCATACTATCTGTTCTTGTAAAATTATGTTCTAGCCCACTATTTTGCTCTATTTCTTCAGTTTTTGGTCATAACTTTATCTTTGTATTTTTTAGTTCTGCAAATCAAGCATAAACCTCCTTGAAATGCAAAAGATAAGGATAAATAATAGTGCTGTTCAACACATTCATAAACAGTAATCCACATAGCACATTGATGCATGTGAAGAATCACTCTTCAAAATGTTGGTGCAGCCTTATTCTCTGGAAGGCCTGTCATGGTTTTGGAAGCTTCCCCTCAATTTGCATGTCTGTGAACATATATAGGCAACATTTCCACTTGGGCTACCAGTGAAGTAGCTAATAACACTTTTCTACCATGGTATCGTGTTGGATGTTCCAGATAAAAGTATGGATGATGATGATGATGATGATGATGATGATGATGATGATGATGATGATGATGATGATGATGATGATGATGATGATGATGATGATAATAATAATAATAATAATAATAATAATAATAATAATAATAATAATAAAAAAGTTGGAAGGGACCATGGAGGTCATCGAGTCCATCCCCTGCTCAGGCAGGAACCCTACACCATTTCAGACAAATGGCTGTCCAGTCTCTTCTTAAAAACTTCCAGTGTTGGAGCATTCACCGCTTCTGGAGGCAGGTTGTTCCATTGGTTAATTGTTCTAACTGTCAGGAAGTTTCTCCTTAGTTCTAAGTTGCTTCTCTCCTTGATCAGTTTCCATCCATTGCTTCTCGTCC
>NW_015386232.1:844227-857589 GCF_001527695.2 Protobothrops mucrosquamatus
ATTGCAGTAGTCCAGGCGGGAGGTGACAAGGGCATGAGTGACCGTGCGTAGGGCGTCCCGGTCCAGAAAAGGTCGCAACTGGTGAATCAGGCGAACCTGATAAAACGCCCCCCTGGTCACGGCCGCCAACTGGTCATCCAGTGTCAGCCGTGGATCCAGGAGGACACCCAAGTTGCGTACCCGATCCGAGGGAGCCAAAATTTCGCCCCCTATAGTCAGCGATGGAATCAGCTGACTATGCCGAGGCGCCGGTAACCACAGCCACTCGGTCTTGGACGGGTTGAGCCTGAGTCTGTTCCTCCCCATCCAGACCCTCACGGCCTCCAGACATCGGGTTGTTAAAGTGTTCAGTTTTGGCGATAGTTCTGGTCTTTTTAAAGTCAATTTTATGTCCTGTGGCTTTAAGGTGTTGGACTAGGGAAGAAGTTGGTTCCTCTTTTCTGACTGAGTTTTTGTGTTCTTCAATGCGTGCACTTATTCTTCTGTTGGTTTGTCCGATGTATGTGGTGGGGTAGGCGGTGCATGGGATTTCATATACTCCTTGATTTTCTAACTCAATTTTGTCTTTGGGGTTTCTTAGGATGGTGGATATTTTTCGGTTTGTGCAGAATGCTGTCTTGATTTTGTGTTTTTGGAGGATATTACTGATTCTGTCTGTGGTGCCTTTTATGTATGGGAGGAGGGCTTTGCCGTTTTCTTGTTCTCTGTCTTGGATTTTAGTGGGGGTTTCTTTTTGGATTAGGTTGGTAATTTTATTTCTTTGGAATCCGTTGGATGTTAGTACGTTAGTGAGAGTGTGTAGTTCGTTTTTTAGGTGTTGTTCGTCAGCTAAGCGTTTTGTTCTGGAGATGAGTGTCTTGGCTACGTAGTTGATGTGTGCTGGGTAGTGGTGTGAGAGTGCGTGCAGATAGCCACATGGGAAAGAAAAACTAGACAACTTCCTCACACACCTCAACAGCCTACACCCCAAAATACAGTTCACCATGGAAACAGAAGCTAACAACCAACTTCCCTTCCTGGATGTCCTAGTCTACAAGAAATCCAATGGCTCCCTAGGACACACCATCTACCAGAAGAAAACACACACAAACCGCTATCTGCACGCACTCTCAAACCACCACCCAGTACAGATCAACTCCGTAGCCAAGAGCTGCCTTCCTGATCTTCTTGTACTCCAACTCTGATGATGTCGGTAGTTTGGCCTGACGAAAGCTTAGTGATTCTTTTTAACCACAGGCTTGTTTATATTAAACAGTCTGGTTTATTATATCCTGGTGTTCATTTTTCTTTCTTATTTGGTTAACGTAATGCTCAGGATTCGCATTTTTAGCATTTTAAAAGACACACACACACACACACACACACACACACACACACACACACATATATATATATATATATATATATATATATATATATATATATATATATATATAAAATAACATTAAACATAGAAGATCGACTCCTGGGTATGAACATATTTTTAAAAGACAACAAAGTGATCACCAGGAAGTATAAAACAATACAGTTTTAATAAATAAAACCAAGCTTTCGATGGCCTAAAACTGCCATCATCGTCAGGGTATAATCAGGATGCTGGGAGAGCTTGCTTATAACTACAATCATGTCTGTGCACGGCTCCTAGATCTTGTGACAGGTCCAGGCCGGCCAATCCTGGCCTCATCTGCAAACCGAGTTAATTCTTCCTTACCTCCTTTACCTACATGTGTGTTGCCGCCCTCCTCCCTCCTTTTTTGTGTCTGTATCTCAGGTGGGCGTCCTCTGCTTTCCCAGGCTGGAACACGCCTCCCATCCTTGGGCTGATTCACCCTTTCACGATCCTTGGGGGCCNGTACCCTCCCGAGCCGCCAGTACCAGCCAGGAGGGACACGGATCCAATAAACATGTGGTTGCATTCAGTCTCCCCAGGATCCTGTCCACGTCCTCGGGAGCCACAGAGTCAAATTCCTCCCATATAATAGTCTCAAGACCTGCTCCCGCCACCTCCCCCGGGGCCACCCAGTCGGAGTCCAAACCCTCTCGGATCCGAGTCTACTGCCACAAGTGGAATGGGCTTGTCCCATTGGGGAAAGATGGCTTCTCAGATATCCTGCATCTCTTCTTTATTATATAAATAGTTATAAAGACAGATTATTCTGAGAGATTGGAACTGATAAATGACGTGGCCAAGAAATTGGCTTAGGTAAGCACAATATATATTATTCATATATTTACAGTTTTTGAACTAAGAAATTAAGAGTACATTTAACCATTTCATTTTAAATACTATATATACATATATATACTTTTAGGTAGCTTTAGAATTATTCATGTTATCTTTTAAAAAAAAAGATAACCCCTTCATATAAATAAATACATTTATTTTGTCCCAAGTTCACCATAATCTACACATTTTGTTTTCTTCCAAATGTTATTTAAGTGCAAACTATTTTTATGTCATGTACTTATTTTTTTAAAAATCTTAAAATTTTAATTGCTGAAATTTGAACATATATTTTACTAATGAGGTAGAGAAATTTCAGTTTAAAAGACCAATAGTTCTCAAATTCCAGTAGAGGGCACTAATTAGGTATTCTTTTTCATATTACCGAAGTACTGTTCTGTAATACCCAAATCTTAAGTCTAAAGATTTACGTCTGAATGCATTTTTTTGTATTTTAGCTAGAGAATTTAATTTAGTGGTTTTAAAGATCTTGAAAAACAGCAAATTAATAAGTAGCATTACTATTGTAGTGCAGTGCCTTTAAAATAATTTTTAACAATTCTAGTAAATTATTGTTTTGAGTTCCAATGTTTGTTAACTTTGTAATTTGGAAGGTAAAAATCAAACATTTCTTTCTGTGATTTTGTCTTCCAGTAAACCTTTACTAATTTTGAATTTATGCATAAACCTACAAACATTTTCTGTAGCAGAGTGCCACATGTATAGGGGAGAAAAACTTAACTTTGCTTTGCTGTGAGTTTGTATTGTATGAGCTGATTCATCTCTAAAAAATATACCTTTCCCCCCTTTTAACACTGTTCTTTGCTTTCATCACTTTTTGCATGCAGTAGAATGTTTTCTTTTTCTGCTCTTTAAAACCTGTAAAAAGTAATTACATAATTTTAATTAAATTAATGCTGAATATGTTTTGAAAGACACAAATGCTTTCTAACTCCAAAGTAATTGCTTTCTAAATAAATATTTAGATACAGTGTTGTGTATTTAATTGGCGGAATATTTATGTGCTGTTTCTAAAACATTAATGTTCACAGTTAAAATTGCAGTACATCTATAGGAAGGTACTGGGCATATCACGTTAATTGTTTGATAGTGTATATATATTTAATATTAAATTTTGTATCTATGCAACTTAATTATATTTCATCTATATAGTGTCCTTATCTATGTTTTTAAAATATGCTATTATTTATTTTAAAATTATTAATTGCATTTATGTCCCATCTTTTATTAATATACCTCATGACAGTTACAACAATATTATACTGAACACTAATAAAACAAAAATAACTGGAATATTATCTCCCCGCCCTTCCGCCTGGATTGGCCTTCTGGAAGGCCCTCAAAACATCAGACTTGGGGACTCCAAGGAAGCCCATTAAATGGTTACAGTATATTGTATATAGTTAGAGTGCATTCTCCTCTGTCTTTTTATTGTTGTGTTTTAGATGTAGCTTTTAATTTTTAATTGTTTTAATAGTAGAAAACTATGGTTTTATTACACCACCCTAGAGTTCCATGCAAGTGAGATGGCAGCCATATAAATGTAATAAAATAAATAAATTAACAGAAACAAAAAAAAGATGAAAAACCAGACTTTTTACCATACTTATTATAGAACCTATTATCCCTTCTTGAATAAACCCATCTTTATATGCTGAAATGTTAGTAGAAGTGATACAGATAATAACTAAAATACATTTTAGTGGATTTACCAGAGAATTGTGACATGGTTAATATTAACACTAGCTCCATATTATGTTAGGATATTTCAAATTTTTATTCATTTATCAACAGAACTTACTCATCTCTGTGCTTCATAATGCTTATTGAACTGGATGATGTACATACAGTGGTATCTTGGTACTCATCGTTAATTGGTTCTAATGTAGTAAAATGAACAATTATTAGAATAATGGTGTGTCTGCATAATTGCTAGAATAATGATGTAATGCATAATCACAGGGAAAATTCACTGGGAAAGTTCTGTGTCAGTAATATGTGGCTAACCAAATGCGCATTGCACATGGATACTTTGTATGTAGCAAAACCTTCCATTGTATGCCCGTGAGAAACGAACCAAATGTATTACAGTGTATTATCATGTGTAGGCCCTTTGTTCCTGAAAGGAGGGTAGTATAAAAACTAAAGTCTAATCCCGCCCTCCTTGTTCAGAATTGCCTATCTCTAATATGCCTCCGAACCTTGCACAATAAACTTCTCTGCTAAACCCCTCTGGAATTCGTAAGAGTTCTTTCGTTTTCCACAAGAAATTTGGCACCTCCAGATGGGACTCTTATGAAGGGGCTGTTGTCCTGCCAGACAGACTGCCCTGAGGAAAACCCCTGTCCTATCGGCGATATCTCCAAGCCGGCTCCGTGGCCTTTGACTACGGGGGGACCTCGATGGGAAGAGAGGGAATTTACCACCAGCGAAGCATTCCAGTCAAGGATCCACTGAGGGGAGCAGACAGGTCTTTTAATCCACAGGAGGGTCTGGAACGCCTGCAGGCAAGTATTATAAAAAGGGGTACCTGACCCCATTTGGGTCAAAAGAGGGAATTGATCAATCCCTTGGAAGACAGAGGCGGCGTCCTTAAGTCTTCAATAGGTAGGATTGTGTGGGTGGGTAAACCATCACATTTCCTGCTGAGCGGCCGTTGGAAATTCCAGGGCTCCAGGTCGATGGTAGTGTTTTAAGGTAGGATGGGAGGAAAACAGACTAAGGAGGGCGTTGGTCAGACGCCACTCCAGTGTATGTTGGCAAACTTTAAAAAAGGGTTTAATAGGGATTATGGAAACCCAAGACCAAATCCAGCCATATTAAAAAGATTCTGTGAATCTGAATGGACCACCTTTGGCGTAGGGTGGCCCAAAGAGGGATCGGGCATCCTGAACTCGTGGCACGGGTTCATCAAATTGTGACTGGAAGGGGTAATTGGGACCAATATCCCTACATAGACCAATGGCAGATTAATATTGCAGAAAAGCCTAGATGGTTAGCTAAGTGTCAAATTGAATATGCAAAGATATATTTGGCAACCCAAAAAGCAAAACCTCAAACAAAACCTAAGATTCTGAGCCAGGAAGAAAGGGAGGAATTTGCCAGACCCCCTCCCTATGTTCCTAGAAGAGAAGAAGGGGGAATTCATCAGCAACACCCCCCCCCTTAGAGGCTCCTCTGGCTGAAAGGGATGAAGTCCACCTTAAACCAGAAGCCGGAGCGGAGGGAGAGATAAAAACAGAACAGAATGCTCAAAAGCAAACACAGGACTTGGATAGAGATGAAAGAGAAACACCAGTTTCTAGCCAAACAAGAAAAAACACAAAACCAAAGATAGAAGAAACCATAGCCCCTTTAAGAGAAGTTTTGGTTCCTGGACCAGACAACTCAAACGTCTCAATGCTACAATATGTGCCCTTTACAACTACTGACTTATTAAATTGGCGTCAGCAATACGGGCCATTTACAGAAAAGCCTCAAGAAATAATATATTTATATTCTACCATTATTCAGACGCACAATCCCACATGGGATGATATGCAGCAACTTATTTCTACCTTACTAGATATGGATGGAAGGGAGAAATATAAGTTGGCTAAATTAAAAGTATTAGCCAGAAGACACCCAGAGGGAGGAGCTACTTATCAAGCAGACAGAGAAAATGCAGCCTGTGAACAGAGGCCAAACTGGCAGGATAACAATTTACAGCATCAAACATTGTTGCAAAATTATAGGCTCCTATGCTTAGAAGTTAAGGGAAGCCTCAATCCGTCCAGTTAATTATGCAGCAGTAACTAGTATTTGGCAAGAAAAAAATGAAACACCAACTGCTTTTCTCAGGCGACTGATAGAAGCTTATAAAATAAATACTGGACTTGATATGGAGTTGGCACAAAACTGCCCACTCCTAATTGAAAGATTTATTACCCAAAGTGTAATAAAGACATAAAGAAAAAGTTACAACGCACAGAGGTGGCTTTAGGGAAAAATATTGCAGAGATTATGGAAATTGCTCAAAAGGTTTTCCATAATCGTGACAGAGAGGAAGAACATAAATCAGATCAGAAGGAGAAGAAAAAAGTAGAAATGTTAGCAATAGCCTTAGGGGAAATGAATATCGGACCAAACCAATGTGCAATCTGTAGACAGGAGGGCCACTGGCAAAGGGAATGCCCCCAGAGGAGTGGCCAACCGAGAGGGCAATCTCACCAGTATGCAAGGGGACGAGCAAAAAGATTTAGAGGAAATTTCCAAAGAAGTTTCAGGGGAAGCTTCAGAGGACGAGGACGTCCAGCCTATCCCAATCAGGCAGAACACAGAGAAGAAAACTTGATTGGCTTAGCTGACATGGAATGGGGAGACTGAAGGGAACAGGGTTCTATGGTCCCACCCCCAGAGCCCATTGTTAAAATACAGGTAGGAGGACAGACTGTCCCAATGCTAGTTGACACAGGAGCTACCAGATCTGTCCTAAATAAATTTATTGGCAAACCATCAAACCAGACCATCCAAATTCAAGGTGTGTCAGGGGAAATTCAATATAGACCACTACTGGAACCCCTAACATGCCAAGTGGGACAAGGAATTATTAAACATAGGTTCCTATATGTCCCAGAATGCCCACTTCCACTACTGGGAAGAGACTTATTAACCAAAATGAGGGCCACAATATCCTTTGACAAACAATCCAAGTGCACCATCCAGTGGAAGAAACATGGCGCATCATGTTAGTAACTGAAGAACAATCAGAAAGCTCTACCTGGCAGCAATTTAATGTTCCGCTTCTATGGGCAGAGGATAACCCCCCTGGATTTGCAAAATATGCCACGCCTGTTATGGTAGAACTAAAACCACAAGCATATCCTGTTAGAGTGCCTCAAAGATATTGTACTTCAGAGGCTGCTATGGCCATTCAGGAATTAATACAAAAATACTTGATGGCAAAAATCATTTAAAAAATTCAGTCACCCTGGAATACTGCAATTCTACCTGTTCGTAAGCAGACGGACAGTGGAGACTGACACAAGATTTACGCCCCGTCAATAGACTAACCTTGACCCTACACGCAACTGTTCCTAATCCATATATTCTTTTAAGCACAATACCTGCAACTGCTAAATGGTTCTCCGTTGTAGACTTAAAAGACGCATTTTTCACAATACCATTACACGAAAATTGTCAGCAGATTTTTGCATTTGAATGGACTAATCCTAAAACACAAGTTAGGACTCAATATACCTGGACTAGGCTACCACAAGGCTTTAAAAATTCACCCACATGTTTTGGTCAAGCTTTAGCCCAAGATCTTGCATTTTTAAAGTTAGTCAAACAAGAGGACTGTTGTCTTCAATATGTGGATGATGTTCTAATAACTAGACAAAACAGGGAGGATTGTTTTGAAAACACAGCAAGACTGCTTCAAATATTACAAGACTGTGGCTACAGAGCCTCCAAAAAGAAAGCACAACTAGTCCAAAAGACTGTAATGTATTTAGGCTATGAACTGTCCCAAGGACAGAGGGCTTTAGGCCCCCAAAGAAAGCAAGCTGTGTTACAGATCCCCATCCCCCAAACAAAACAGGAAGTTAGAGCCTTTCTGGGAATTACAGGCTTCTGTAGGATTTGGATTCCTAATTTTGCTCTCACAGCTAAACCATTGTACCAAGTTTTAAAAGGACCAGAAAAGGAACCTCTTTTATGGCAACGGGAACAAACCCTAGCTATGAAAACACTTCAACAAGCCTTAACTACAGCTCCAGCCCTAGGACTACCGGATATAACTAAGACTTTTTCACTTCATGTCGATGTCAGACAGAATGTAGCTCTTGGAGTCCTTACCCAAAAGCAAGGAATTTGGAATCGCCCTGTCGCTTATCTGTCAAAGCAATTAGATACAGCAGCACAAGGGTGGCCACAATGTTTAAAAATCCTAGCAGCAGTCATGCTGTTACTACAGGCAGCAAATTCATTAACCTTTTCTGCTCCAGTGGTTGTTTGCACTAGTCATGCCCTGCAGATAATTATTGATAATAAGGGACATTTATGGATTAGCAATCAACGAATGCATAAAATACAAGCTCTTTTTATTTATTTATTTATTTATTTATTTATTTATTTCATTTATACCCCGCCCTTCTCCCGGAGGACTCAGGGCGGCTCACAGCCAGTTTAAAACAATTCCACATAAATACCCAATACAAATCTAAAATAATTAAAAATAAATATTTGAATTGGCCGCTCTATTAAAATTTTGTTAAAACCAATTAAAATATCCCCTAGGCCAAATCCACAAATTACACTGAAACAATGCACTACTCTCGATCCAGCAACTCTTATGCCAATACCAGATTCAACTATGCCAGTGCATAACTGCATGCAAACACTAGAACTACAATATTCTTGCAGACCTGACCTTACTGACCAACCATGGCAGAATCCAGACCTTGAGTGGTTCACTGATGGATCTAGCTATATGGACCAAGGCAATAGATACTCTGGGTATGCAATTGTTTCTCAAACTGCAATTGTAGAGTCAGCACAACTACCCAGCCAAGCAAGTGCACAATTTGCAGAATTGAATGCTCTAACACGAGCATTGGAAATAGCTGCAGGAAAGATTTTAAATGTATATACAGACAGCAAATATGCATTTTTAACAATCCACGCACATGCAGCCATCTACAAAGAAAGGGGTTATTTGGACTCCACAGGCAAGATCATCCAATATGCCACCTTGATTAAAAGACTTATTAAGGCAGCACAGTTACCGTCTAAAGTTGCAATCATCCATTGTCCTGGACATCTAAAAGACTCAAGCCTTATTACACAGGGGAATAGGAAGGCAGACAAAGAAGCCAAAAGAGCAGCTTTAGAAGCCCCCCCCCTACAGTCAGATGTCACCAGGTTCATGTATTTAGACACTTACTTGGAAAAACTTGATCCTACATATACTAAAGAGGAAAGCCAAAAGTTAAAGCAGGATGTACAAGCCGAACTAATTAAAGGCTGGTACACCCTTCCCGATGGATGCATTGCTATTCCTTTTGCACTTGCCCGCCCACTCATTTTTCAGGCTCATAAACAACATCATTTGGGGAAAACTGCATTATTACAGCAACTTGAAAGATTTTTCTATCTTCCTTTTGCTTCTTCACTGACAGCACAAGTATGTTCTCAATGTTCCATTTGTGCTCAAACCAATGCTTGCCAAGGACCAATAGTACCACCTGGTCAACAACCAATCGCTTATTTCCCAATGGACTATGTCATTGTTGACTTTACTGATATGCCTAGGAGTAAGAAATATGTAGCCCTGCTAGTTATCATTGATACCTACTCAGGATGGGTTGAAGCCTTTCCTACCACTAATAAGAAAGCTATACAGGTTGCCAGAATCTTTCTTAAAGAAATTATTCCTAGATTTGGTTGCCCTTCTAAGATTTCATCAGATAATGGCCCTGAATTTGTACATCAGATTAACAAGGCTCTAGCCCAAGCAATAGGAATTAAGTGGAGGTTTCATTGTTCTTTTCGCCCTCAATCAGCTGGAAAAGTGGAAAGGGCTAATCGCACAATTAAAAGCCTTATTACTAAATTTTGTTTGGAAACTCATCTCCACTGGCCAGACGTTTTGCGTATGGTTTTGTATGCAATCAGACTGGCCCCCCGCACTAAGTTGCAACTTAGTCCTTATGAGCTCATGTTTGGCCATCCCCCTTGTCTATTTATTGATAATTTAGCTGTTTCAAATTTGCGCCATTATATGATGGAACAACAACCCCCTCCAGTGGTCACGGCAACACATGGGTTCAAACCAGGAGATAGGGTATGGGTGAAACATTGGAAATCAGATCCCTTAAGCCCAAGATGGAAAGGACCATATACTGTTGTCATGTGTTCTCCATTGGCAGTGAAAACCTTGGAAGGAAAGTCCTGGATCCATTGGACCAGATTGAAAACAGCTGCATCTGCTGATCCAGTAACTTACAAGGTGAATAAAACTGACAAACCTTTAGTGCTGAAATTTACAAGAAATACACCTTGTCGAACCCTACCAGCAATGGGTTCTCAACACACGGTGTGAACATCAGACCTTGCTGAGACACTCCGGAAGCTGTCTCTCTACGCACGGTGGAAGAAATGAGGATTCTACAGATCATAATACCTGTTGGTTATTTAATATGGGGAATATACATACACATTCCTACACAAATCAGTGCAATGGTTACACAAGAGGTCATACTGCAGAAACCCGCTAATAGAAAACTAGTGAGTACACACAAAGAAAGGACACAAACACAGGGAAATAAATATTGTCAAAACTGCATCAAGATAACAAAACAAGGAAGCCAGATAACTAAGACTTTGATTTACTATACAATGAAACCAGAAGGGNTGGGTGTGCAGTCTCCACGGTCAAATGTAAGAGGTGGTCATGTATTAAGTGGCATACCCAAGACCCAAAGGAGATGGAGCACATCTTGTTTGAAAAGAAAAATACAACAGCAGACTCATGTGGAAGGGATAACTGTAATTTGGTGACCCTCACAGTCAAAAATGGCAGTTGGTTCCTGGAACAAAATAGATGGGAAAGATGAAACTGGATGTTTGGGATTGGAATAGATGCTGACGGCTATGATCCAATATCAGAGGTAGAAATCAAAATCATAACTGCCACCAAAAGATCCTGAATTGGAGGACGAATAGTGGAAGTTTAAGCGAGAAAACTTCCAAAGGGGGGAATAATGTAGTAAAATGAACAATTATTAGAATAATGATGCGTCTGCATAATTGCAAGAATAATGATGTAATGCATAATCACTGGGAAAATTCACTGGGAAAGTTCTGTGTCAGTAATATGTGGCTAACCAAATGCGCATTGCACATGGATACTTTGTATGTAGCAAAAACTTCCATTGTATGCCCGTGAGAAACGAACCAAATGTATTACAGTGTATTATCATGTGTAGTCCCTTTGTTCCTGAAAGGAGGGTAGTATAAAAACTGAAGTCTAATCCCGCCCTCCTTGTTCAGAATTGCCTATCTCTAATATGCCTCTGAACCTTGCGCAATAAACTTCTCTGCTAAACCCCTCTGGAATTCGTAAGAGTTCTTTCATTTTCCACAAGAGTTCCAAGAGGCGTATCAAGTACCAAAAACAATGAGTACCAAACAAAATTTTCCCATAAGGATTAATGTAGCGAATCACAAGGAAGTTGACCCTGAGAAGTTCAAGTTTGTGTGTTGAGTACCAAATAAATGATGAGTACTGGGACAAAATTTTTGTATCAAAATGTGTTAATTACCAAATTTGATGAGTTTCAAAGCAGTTGAGTACCAAGATATCATTGTATTGGGATGTATGCTCTAGTTGAGGAGTCCTCTATGTCCTACATTCAGCTGGCTACTAGTGGCTACAGCAGCTTATGGCTTTCATATGCGCCAATTGATTTTCGTATAAAGTACATTATTATATATTCAAAATAGCTAAGGATCTTTATTTTTTGCTGGAAACTAAATCTGTAATAGTATATGAAATGCATTTATATAGATTTAGTTATATGGCATATAATTTGTATTGTATATTTCTTTAAGACACATTTTATTCATGACTTTAAGGGTAAAGAGAGTAAAGAGAGTTTTAAGAGCTGTAGTGTCCAGGAAATCACTGAATCAAGACAATTATCTGCAAAAAACTCACTACTTATATCTTTCCTACATATTGGACCCCTATCTTCTGTGCCTATGTAAGCCTTTGCTATTTTTTACTAAACCTTTCCTCAGCATAGCACTCCCCAGTTGTATTCCCAAAACATCATGATACCAGATTCCACAAAGCAACATGCATATAACTTTGCTCTTCTCCTTCCTCTAATTTAAATTGTCTTAAATCTGCAGTATTGAATTTGAAATAATGTGCGATAACTTGCAAACATCTTGGTATATAATATAGAAAAGGTCAAATGTTTTGCAGAGCTTTAGAATAATATCAGCATTTAATTGAGCTAACCTAGGTTGCCCTGTAACCATAAATTTAATTTTAAACAACATTAACTTAATGGATACAGTGATTCTCTTAATTTTATATACTTCTCTTGCCTGTAATGAACTTTATTGTAATGTGTCTGATATTTTGGTCTTTGCTTCTAAAAAAAACCCATTAAATACTTGGATGGGAGACTGCCTGAGAATACTAGGGTGGTAAGAGAATTGAAAAAAAAAAAACCTTTAGAAGGCAGAAGATAATTACTTCTATTTTGTTGCCAAAAGCACTACATGGATATTTTTATGAAATATAAGTCAAGTGTGACTTGAGATTTTCAGTTACTTTTTTAAAAACAAACTAAAGTAGATTCAGTAATTAGTTCATTGTTTTGATCTCTTGAGCTGTAAGACATAAAAATAAGTCCTTATGAGTTCTTCAGTGAGTTAACAAGTCTACGTTGCAGTGGCTGCTCATATACTTGAAAGAAATTGTCGGCTTATTCTCAATAGTAAATATTTAGCAGTAATTATTTATAGTTTTATAATCTTGAGTATAGTCTCAACTTTTTGTGAAAACCCTATTTACCTTATTTGACCTCATTTATTTGGCTGTTAAATTTGACCGAACTCAAATCTATATACAAACCCAGGATTATAAATACATGACAAGAAGAATTTTCAAATCCTTTTTCTCAAGAATTTAGCAAAGAACAAGCTTCCATATTTCCCAAAGGGCCCCAAAAGTGGATTACGAATTTAAAACATGGGAAAAAATGTTTTTTGGTTGACATTTGATCATAAAGTAATATTAAAAGCACCAAATTGTTTCAGAGTTCAAGGATAATCTAAAATGTTACTATGGCTAGATTTGTTCTTTTATCTTAAGGTTTATTTTAGATTTTAAAAAAAGTAATTGTAGGTCACCAAGAACTGTAGTACAGTCAGGGCTTTTTTTCAGCCGGAACGCGGCGGAACCGCGTTCCGGCACCTTTTTCCGGGCCGGCCGCACCGGAAATAGCCCCTCCCACACCGGAAATAGCCCCTCCCAAATTTTACTTGCATTCCTGTTCTCTAAAGGGGCGGTCCTAGGGTTTGATGAGGGCGTGGCCAGGTTTGAGTTCCGCCACCTTTTC
>NW_015386232.1:857752-862311 GCF_001527695.2 Protobothrops mucrosquamatus
GAACGCGGCGGAACCGCGTTCCGGCACCTTTTTCCGGGCCGGCCGCACCGGAAATAGCCCCTCCCACACCGGAAATAGCCCCTCCCAAATTTTACTTGCATTCCTGTTCTCTAAAGGGGCGGTCCTAGGGTTTGATGAGGGCGTGGCCAGGTTTGAGTTCCGCCACCTTTTCTCCGAGAAAAAAAGCCCTGAGTACAGTTATTCCAGATAAGCATTTAAAGAAATTGTTCTTCTGTTACAATTTGATTTCTTTGTTCATTAAGTGGTGTAATCTATTTGTCACAGCAAATAAGATAAGATAGTATACTCCCATGCTACATTGGACTTGGTGTTTTTAGTCATTCGTTCTTCTCTGTTTTGTGCCCTGAAATAGAATAGACAACAAAAAATAAAACAAATAGCCTCTTTATAGACATGATATATAAGCAAGGGTTGTAATGAATTCTTAGTCTTATTCTATATGATAGCATTTGTGGGGATTTTAACATTGCCTCTCTAACAGAGCAATCTTTTTTACTTTCAAGTAAAAGACTGTTTCATAGTTTGAGGGTATAAGTTTCCATTATTTAGTTCTTAAAATAAGCAACTGAATATTATAAAACACATTTACTGTTAGAAAATTATGTTTATATTTTAGGTTCAAAAAACCAGGTTGTAGAAAATTTTCCTAATTTGGAAGCTGTGGTCTTCAAAGTCTTCCATTAAAATATGTTCTGCAGAAATAAATGTAGGCCTTGCAGCAAAAAGCCTACTTTTAAAGAATGCTTAGATTAAAACTAATGTATAGTCTGAGAAATAAAAATATTTCTTTTCAGGACCTTGCAACCAACAGCTAAGGTTCTGTACTATTATGCATTATGTACACAGATAATGTGGTTAGTTGATAGAGACCAGCACTTACTAACTTTCTTTTTACATGGTATAAAGAGGAAGAAAAAAGAAACAACTTTACTTAAAATTAAAATTACTTTTTTGTGAACACACTTTAGTAATGATTGAGGGTAAAAAAGGAGAAAGGCACCCAATGTTAGGAAATTGCAATTCAGTACCGTGTAATTTAAACCTGCCATTTCTTTCCTTGTACTAAGTTACATACAGATGGATTGCTCTGGTCATTCTACTTTGAAAATACAATTGTTTCTTTATGAGGGCATATATCTGTGGTTTAAAAAAAACCTTTTGTAGAGCTGTAATCAAGCATAAATCCCTCAATAACTGGGGAAAAAGTTTATTTTGAAAAATGTTATTTGTTCAAGCCAAATATAACTGCTATAATCTCTTAAACACCTGTATGCTTTCAGAAAAAAAAATCACTATACATATTTATAGCCTAAAACATTTGGAAATGATGAAACTAAGATGTTCAATATTTATTTAAGTGTATCTGTTTACATTTATAAGTCTATACTTATATCTCTTGTTGCCTTGCCAGACTAGCGTATATTTTGTTATTTTACCAAATAATGAGAAAGATAAATGTCTAAGATGAAAGAGCAATTTTAGAAATAATCTGCCTAAATTCAAAGCTGATTGTTTCTCAGATAATATGTAAAGGATTGCAATCTTAAAAGTTTAATAAAGAAGAGTTTTTGTTCACAAGCCATATGATTAATGAATTCATCTAAGATTCTCATCTTAACAAATGCAGTATTGCTGAATATTTTTGAAAAATAAAGAACAGATAACTTTTGCAGAATGAAAATATTTTATTTTCATTTTTAAAGTTTTTTTAGGTGTACAGCTGCCTCCATTAAATATTAGAAATATTCAGGGCTTTTTTGTCATTGAATGCACAGAACAGGTTTCCGGCACCTTTTTTTGACAGATTTTCAACTTCTGCTGCCCCCAACAGGGGAACGGCATGTGGTTAGTCCCAGGGCACGACTTGCACGCAGACTTGGCTGCTGTCTCCTGCACGGGCTATGCTACTCCCTCTGTTGGCTTTCGAAAACCAATAGGAATTGCCCAGACCTGGTCGTTAATGGCTGTCTCTGCACTGCTGAGTGTGCCAAAAGACCCGGCCAACAAATGCTGCACATCCAAGTTGTCTGCAGCGGAGGCGAATTGGCGGGAACTTTGCATCCCTCCCTGCAGCCCAACCACACTGTCTCCTTGTGAGTGAGAGGACTGGGGGTGGGAGGTGGGGAGTAGCGCTTAATTCTGCATAGAGGCTCAGATCAGGTCCCTGGAAATATTACAGGGCAGGGCGGCACTTTGTGCATGGTCAGAAGCCTCTTCTGTTTTTTTTCTGGGGTCTCCGATATAGCCCTAGCTGCGGTACGCATGCCAGAGATGGCACTCAGAGCCCTCTCTGTTGGCACGTGTGCCGTCACCCCAGAAGAGTTCGCCAGAGTATCGAGCACATGGCATTTGGAAGTGATGGGGCAGGAAGTGAGTGAGCTCCGTTACCGGCAGCAGCTTCCTCAGTGAGCACCCCACGGCCCCCACCGTCATGTTTCCATTGCACAGGCTTCCCGAAGCTGAGGAGAACTGCAGTTCCTGTGCTGCCAGGCTGGTCTGGTGGGTGGCATTGCCTTCCGCCTTTCCTGCTGCTGCATTGGCAGCTGGTGTTGCCCTCCCGAGAGGAGGGCATGGTGATTGGTTGGCCACGTCACAAATAGGGATTGATCATCCCCAAACCCCACTGCTGTCAAAGGAATGGGGAGAAGAAAGAGGGAAATTGGCCAGGCACCGAAACCCCACCAAAAAAAGCGGAGTCTGTTTGTGTGTCTGCCTCACACTCAACCCGTGTCAGCCAGGTTCTCCATGGTACGCTACAGCTGATTGGAGGCGTCTGGCCAGGCACTGAAGCCCCGCCAAAAAAAGCGGAGTCTGTGTGCGCGTCTACCTCGCGCTCACCCCGTGTCAGCCAGGCTCTCCATGGCACACTGCAGCTGATTGAAGGCAGCCGGCCAGGCACCAAAGCCCCGCCAGAAAAGGCAGACTCCGTGTGCGCACCTGCCTCACACTCACCCTGTGTCAGCCATGCTCTCCATGGCGTGCTGCAGCTGAAAACAGTGGAGTCTGTGTGCGTGCCTGCCTAGCCCGCATCAGCCTTGCTCTCCACGGCACGCTGCAGCTGATCCGAGGTGTGGAGAGCATGTCTGACAGGTGAGTGCGTAGCAGACGCGCACACGGACTCTGCTGTTTTCAGCACTTCAGTGCCTGGCCAGCCGCCTCCAATCAGCTGCAGTGTGCCATGGAGAGCGTGGCTGACATAGGGTGAGCGCAAGGCAGGTGTGCACATGGACTCCACTGAAATGTTGATAATGTCAAAAAAAACAACAACAACCCAGCAATTTGTTGTTCTAAAATGGGTCTTTTCTAGCTTTCCTTTAAACACAAACTTTATATAAATCATCAGTATTGTAACACAATCTTTTCTTTATTTTTCTCTCAAAATCTACTTTTGGATATGAAAAGCTATATTTTAACAGCTTATATACTGTTTATAAAAATAAATTACTTAAGGATATGCAACTATATTTTCTCATATTTATCTAATGTTACTTTTGCATCTACTTTTTTCAATCCATTTTCTTTCTGTCATTAATTCTCCAAGAATAAGAGATGTAAATTGTAAGCTCCTCATAGCACAGTTCAATATCATTGTTAAAATACACTGGGCTATTGTGGACATATTCATTCATATTCATAAATAGATTGAATTATAACACCTTCCCCCTCACCTAAGCCTGTTCTCTTGTGTGTATAATTTGAACATTGCCAGGCCATTTTTTATCAGCAGTTGTAAAGAAATAGAAACAAACTGTTTAACATATGTATTAATAACAATTTCTTTGCAATTCATTATCTTGTCAGTAACATGACTCCATCAATTAAACACATATGTTGAAGGCAGCATGTGCACTTATATTAGACATCTATTATCTCCCACTGCTAGTCCTTCCAAAAGGAACTCAATATATGTCAGACTATATATGCAAAAGTTGTCTCCTCCTCTATTAAAGTGCAACACATCATTTTCCAAGTAGACAAAAAAAATTCCATCTTTACTATACCCACCTGCAGTATATAAACATGGGGGAGCTATCACATAATTTTTCACCCCTATGGCAGCCTACTATGCTGTCTTCATGATTACCGTATTTATTCGAGTATAACGCGCAAAATTTTCTACCCAAAATGGAATCAAAGTTTGGGTGCGCGTTATAAACGAGGTATCACTCTCCATCCGTCGGCGCAGGAACCTATAAATGCCCCCGGAGTCCGGCCCCACCCCTCCCTGGGAATAGTCCTGTAGGGCCCTCCGCGGCTTCCGTTTGCTGGCTTCTGGGCTCTCAGCGGGTTCACGGTGAATGGCGGGCCTCTGCATGCTCCCCGCCTCGCCCTCGCGCTGGGCAACGCTGCCTGAGGTCTCTGCGGCTCGAGCGAGGTAGGCAGCGGCGCGGAGGGGAGGGGGGGTGGGCCGTTCTGCTGCTGGGAGGCTGCGGCAGTGCTCGGCTGCTTCTGCGCTCCCGTCTGCGGCTCGAGCGAGGGAGGCAGCGGCGCGGAGAAGCGAGGGGAGGGGGGTGGGCCGTTCTGCGGCTGCGGCGGTG
>NW_015386232.1:863395-871575 GCF_001527695.2 Protobothrops mucrosquamatus
TGAAACAAAATTTTATACCGATTTTTAATTGAAAATTAGGGGTGCGCGTTATACACGTGTGCGCGTTATACTCGAATAAATACGGGTAATTTGATAAAACAGAACTTTGTGTTCTAAGTTCATCATGAACTAAGTCTGATGAAAATAACCAACTATTTTGACAGGGATGAATTAATAGCATGCATTTTGGGTTATAGGAGCATCATATTCACTTGAACCAATTTGATCATATCTTTAAAATGGTATGTACAAGTCATCAATAATGTGGTTGCTAATATAGGTAAGTTCAGCTTATGAGCTGTTTGTATTTAAGGAGATGCTCACAACAAATTCTAGTTTATTTGGTGAATGCCTGAAAGATGCATTACTTCATCTAAGCCAAAAACAGATGAAAAAAACTAAAGGCAATTATGAATTAAACTTGGCTCAAATCTTTAAGATGCAGCATTAGTAAGAATGTCCCAAGGGTGAAATTACAAACCATCTGCAATAAATTCAGTGTTCTTATTCTGGCAAGAACACTTGATAGTAAATCAGATACATCTCTGCTGAAACACTGGTTATTTCAAATGGAAAAGGTGATAGGTATTCCCCAAACAAACCAGGTTTAAATGTTTGAAAGTACATTCATGTTTTGTAAGATATGATTAGCAGCAATAATAAATCTAATTATGCTATGCATATTTATGTTAGCCAAACCCTGGAGCAATAGTAGAAATCTTCTATAACAATGGCAAGCCCTTTAAGATATTTCCAAAGAAACAATGGAACTCTTGGCAGAAGCACTGGAAATATAACTTAAGTTATATGTAAAAAAAATAGCAAAGTATGAATGTCAGCTTTCATGTATTTCTTCAATTTAAATCTGCACTACTAAAAAAACTAGGAAACTTAAAAAAAACATAATTGCAGGACTGATTTTTTGATTATTTTTTAATTTTTAGTGTAAAAGTGTGACCCCAAATTTAAAAATGAAAAAAATCACTAATTATTTCTCAACCACCGGTCCTGCTAATAAAAAGGCCAGAATATTAACAGACACAACAACAGAACACACAGAAATAACGACGCCTGTTGATATTTCTGAATCTGTTCTTGAGAAGCAAAGCCAAACTACAAATGACTGGCCGGACTGCTGGACCTATGATAAAAAAAAAGATTTTTGCTTGAAAAATGAATGGCTCTGTGTTTGCAAAATGAAACTTGGCTGTACGCCTTGTAGAAAAGTTGGAACTCTTGGAGTTGAAACAAAAATGGGAATGAAACTTTCCAAAGAATGGATCAACAATGAGATAATCTATTCTGGCAAAGATAGGAAGCAACAGTTGAGCTCACTTTGAAAAAAATTTTTTGATCACAGAGAATCTGCTGCACATAAAGCAGCATTAAAAATAGTTGCTGAAAACGAAAAAAATGACTCTTGAGAATGTTTTTTAACGTCATTATCTCACGAAAAAATAACTGCAAAATTTTTTGAACTGCATATAAAATAGCAAAGGAAAATCAATCATTCCATCATTTTGAAACTGAAATTGATCTGCAAGAACAGAACGGAGTTGAAATGGGTCATATTCTTCATTCTACAAATGTGTGTATTAACGTTAATCATGTAAGTGAAGAAATGAGGAAAACTGTGGTTAAAGAACTTGTTCAATCCAATAATAAAATTTCATTGATAATTGATGAATCAATCACAATAAGCAAAAAGACCTACGCTCATAGTGTATGTTTGATGCTATATCAAAGGTGTTAGAATGAATTCACCGGTAAATTTGTTTTTGGACTTGGTAGAACTTGAAAAAGTAACGGCAGAAGGAGTATTTGATTCCTTAACTTCAATGTCTTCATTCTTATGGGATGACAGAAGATTATTTAAAAAAATATTTGGTTTCTCTGGCGTGCGACGGCGCTGCTGTGATGATAGGATGTAAAAGTGGAGTGAAAAAATTGCTGTCAGAACGTTTTCCTTCTATTATAGTTTGGCACTGTGCTAATCACAGACTAGAATTATCAATAGGTGATGCTGCCAAGGAAACTTCAGGAATAAATAGATTCAAATCATTTATTGATAAACTTTATGTCATATACCATTCTTTGGCAAAGAATAGTAGAGAGTTGTATTTATGTGCAGAATTGCTGGGGGCCGAGCTGCTGAAAATTGGAAGAATTTTAAGTACCCGATGGGTGTCTCTAGTTTGCATACAGTTTTGGCTGTGTGGAATAATTTTGAATCCCTTGTGTATCATTTTGAAGAAGCAATGCATGATCCTACAAGGGATAAAAATGATAAATGCACTTATGATGGCTTGAAAAGAAAAATAACATCTACAGAATTTTTATTAGACCTAGGATTGATGTGTGACGCTCTCCAAGAATTATCAGAATTAAGTTTGGACCTACAGGACCGCAACATGGATCTGTACAAGACAAATAAGAAAATAAAAATACTGGTACAAGTTTTTGAAGAAAGAAGACAGAACTTTGGGGCCTATTATAAATGCTCTGTTGCTGCTGTACTTTGCTTTTGTGAAGTTTTACTTCATGGAAAACATTCAAGAAAGGATCCTCCCATTGACCCAAGTATATTTTATACAAAATTGAAATAATTGAAAAAAGATTGCTTGATAGCAAAGACGATGAGTTGGCATATTCGTCTCGTGTACTTGATCAAAAACATTGGCCTGAAGATGTTAATACTCAACTGACATTTGGAGAAGTGGAAATTAGAAACTTGTCAATCAGACTACAACTAAATGAAAGAGAAATGATTCGTAAATTCTGTGAATACATTCTTGAAAAGACATATCCAGAAAATCTGTTGCATTTGATACGGACTCTGAATACTATTCAAGTGAATGTGAACGTGGGTTTTCGCAGATGAATCTAATTGCCACCCCAACAAGAGCTTTGTTAAAGACTAAGACACTTTCAGCAGTTTTGTTCATCAAACTTGTTGGACTGCCTCTGTGGTTACTCAGAGGATGACATTCGGCCATAGATATTAACAGCAAGGAAAGGAGTCGAGAAAATTTGCAGGATGAGAATTGGACAAAACTTTGGAATTTACTATGAACATTTGCCTTAAATACAATAAATTAAATTTATGTTAAGAACTGAATATATAAATATATATAAATAAATATATAAATAAAATTATATAAATAAAACATTAACAAAATGTGAGTTCCGGCACCTTTTTTTTTTTTTTTTTTTACAAAAACACTGGAAATATTTATATTAAAATTTTCTTCCACTATCTTAATACTTCCTCTATGGAATAAATATTACTTTGAAATTGTAGGCATCAGTTATTTGGTTCATTCTCCAAATCATACTGTCATTTTCCATTTCAGCTAGAGTGCTGCATAAAATAGAGTATTTCAATTTCACATTCTGCTAGTTCTTTTCATTATGTTTGGAGATAAATAAAGAGCTCATCCCTAAAATATTCTGCTGAGGAGCAGATATGTATAATCCTTCTCCGTGTACAATATGCCTTATCTGCTGCTTAATTTTTAATTGGATTTCAAAAAATGCAGATTATTGTGCCTTGGAGAGGAAATAGAGCAGAGGAATGCATATTAGTCTCATCTCCGGTATATATGATCTTTAAATTATTCCTTATCAGGAGTCAACTCAATACACTTCCTTCAAATTCTGTTAATCTATGTGCTGAGAGATCTTTCACAACATTAAATCTCTCCATATTATTCTGTTATATAGTAAATATGTAATTAATAAACTTTTAAAATGGGTGTCAAACTCAATTTCATTGAGGGCTGCATCAACATTGCGGTTGCCCTCGGGGGGGGGTTGGTGTGGCCAGGGTGGGTGCGGCCTACTAGGTGGGCATGGATGGAGTGGGCGTGGCCAGCTTTACATCGTTCGTGTCAAGGGTGCCTATGGGGGCCTGGGCAGGAGCGGGACAGATCTGAGGGTCTCTGGCAGAAGGGCAAGTGCCAATGCATGGTCCACTGGAGGAGCCTCACCATTCCTCTCAGGCCATGCGGGGGGGCTGGATGGTGGTGCGGGCTGCCTGGAGCCCTGGGCAGCAGAGGTCAAATGCCCAGCCTGGCCCTTGAGCACCCGCGGCACCAAGCCCAGCCCCACTTCCCCAAGGGGGTGCCCAGCTGACTTACCTCCTCCTCAAGGCTGCTGCTGCTGTGCTTGCTCTCCTTAGCCACGTTGCTCATGATCGGTACGAGGGCAAAGTCAGAGGGAGGCCCATTCCCTCTCCATGGGAGGAGACCCGGCTTTGTATCCAAGCTTCCTTAGCAATAGGATGGGAGACCTCCATGATAGGCCAGGAGGAGGGGGCAAGGGGATGGTGAAAAGGCAGCAGGCAGGACTAAGGCAGGACTTCCCTCAGACCCTCCCTCTCCTTTCCTTCTTTCCTTCCTAAGTACAGAGTGGTGGGAAAATATTTGAGATGAGGGAGGGAGAAAAACAGGCAAGAAACACAGCTGGGGAGGTGTCACCCTTCGTGAGGAATGAAGAAATGCACCATCGCCTGGAAGTGGCCAGCACATGGCTCTCACCTACTTCACATATCTGGCTTGGTGGGCTTTGGGGGAGGGGATGCCATGAGCAGCGTGAGAGTCAACATTACCTGCGCAATGCTGCCCAGCCCCCAGCCTGCCTAGTTTTGGCAGGAAGCGGGGTGCTCTCCTCACAGCGCCGAGAAGTTGAGCCAGGCGATGCGAAGCTCGCCAGCTTTCCACCTTGCTGCCTGCTGAAACTGAGCAGGCTGGGGGCTAGGCAGCATTGCACTTCTCATCAGTTTCGCACCACCCGGCTCAGTTCTTAGCGCTGTGAGGAGAGTTCCCCGCTGCCTGCCAAAACCCCTCCCCTGGAGCCCATCAAGCCGGATAAGTGAAGTAGGCGAGGGCCATTTGCTGGCTACTTCCAGGTGATGGTGCATTTCTTCATTCCTCACAAAGAGTGACACTCCCCAGCATCCACCCAGGGGGTGGGGTCGATGCGGCAGGGGCTGTTTCCTCGCTGTTTCCAGATGGCCTTGTGGAGCTAAGACTGAATGCGTTTCAGCATAGATGTCCACCACAAAATTGTACATTGGCTCCCAGCCAGCCTGGGCCAGGGCCATTCTCTCACTGTTTCCAGGATGGTTTCGCGGGCCACATGAAACCACTTCGCAGTCCGCATCCGGCTCCTGGGCCTTGTGTTTGACATGTCTGTTTTAAAAGAAACTTATTTAATCCAATTGTAGGCATTAAGAGCTTCTTTAACTATTTTATGCTTATCAGTTTCATTGGATAAAAAGATTTAATTTTGTAAATATTACTTTTCAATAGTTCTCATAACTAATATTTCTAGAAATATACATTTTACTATGCTCTAGAATTCTTAGTCTCTTATTTAAGTTCCTAATTTTTTAGTTGAATTTTCTGAATGCATGCCTATCATATTTATTGCCCTTATATCCAGGAATTTTGCCTTAGTTTTGTACCTATATTGCAGCCATCACAATATTTGCCTCAAATTCATTTGAGTTGTATGCCATTGAATTTAAGCAAACTTTGGTGGTTGTAAACCATAATCATAACAATTCAATAAAATAGAAATGGTAACAATTAAAATACAAACAATGGTATAAATAAACTACATGGAACAATAAGAAGATATACAAAATCAGAGGAAGTTGGTGTCCCATTAGTCTTTAGAAGAAATGTCTACTATTTTAAGCTCACAGCCATAACACTCAAATCAAAATATATCCCTCAACCTGAAAAAAAAAGTGCTTTAAGGGGATGGGGTTTAAATAAGAATCTAAATCAGTGATGGCGAACCTTTTAGAGATCGAGTGCCCAAACTGCAACCCAAAACCCACTTATGCATCGTTGAGTGCTGGGTGGGTGTGGCCCATTGGCTGGGTGTGGCCCATTGGCTCAATTTCAACTTTGCAAGATGTTTTTTTTTCTCGCAAGATGTTGAAATTGACTGATTGAACCTTTTTTTTTTTTTTGCACACAGCGGCGGAGGCCTAAAGTGAAAAGGTTTTATAAAACACAGCTGAAGGCCTAGGACTGGGGCGATGGCATGCGTGCCCACAGAGAGGGCTCTGAGTGCCACCTCTGGCACCCGTGCCATAGGTTCACCACCACTGATCTAAATAATACCCTGTTTTTTTCAGCAGCTATACTTTTTGAAGTGTAAGATAATGTTAAAATATGCTTCAAAATTAATGAGAAATTAACAATCATTGGCAATATTTTAAAGTGATCACAACTTCTGGTTAAACGTAATATGCCCTTTACCTTTTACCTATTTACAGATGTTTTATACTAAAATGTATTGAGAAGTCCTGAGGAACACAATATTAGGCTCCAGATTTTACCTTCTAGCAAAGGATAATGTGACGGTCAGATATCACAAACATATGTGTGTTGACTTTTCTGCATAGTGAAAGCTTTGGCTGCCTCACATTCTTTTCACATGGAGTCACCTGCTTGGATACAACAGCCTTCTAAAAGTTGGGTTTTATAGAACGATCCGCTTGAACCTCTCTAATGCATTAGGATGCAATCTAGCCATTGGAAAAGTGAATGTACTATAGAAGCTGTATTTGCCTAGCATGCAGTTACTCAGGATTTTAAATTGAAAAGACGCCTTTTTCCATATTTTATCTTTTTGCAGGGTCGCGTAGGGAAAAAAAGAACTATAAGGTGACTTTTTCCCAGGAAGAACTGAGAAAGCGGTTGACACCCTTGCAGTACCATGTTACTCAGGAGAAAGGAACTGAAAGGTATGGCAAGGGGGTAGGTGGTAATCAGAAACAAGGGGATGCTCCTTCTGTTTCACTATGTTGTAATTTTCTCTCAAGTGGTTTCAAGTAATTCTGTTTTAGTTTATTCTGAATAAACTGAAAAGCCAAAAAATTGTAGCATGGGCACTAAGTTCAGCAATTTGATCAATGTAACTTGGTTATCGTGACTTTATGTTTATTGTCTGCTTTTACTTTACTACAACTAGCACAGGTCATTTTGTGCAACTAGCACAGGCATTTTTTGTTTTGGGGAAGGAGATTTGAATTATAATGGAAATAATTTTTTATTAAAACAAGTTTTATTAATTTTCCATTTTTACAAACTTTCGGGTATTTAAGGAAGCAACATGGTGGTTGGGTAATACATAGTCCAATAACACGCTTATCCATACATACAGTATATCAGTTTACATCATCAAAAATTTCCTCTCTGTTTCCCTTAGTCATTATACCAAATTCAAATTAGTAGGTTGCTAGTTATAACTCAATCATTTAAAACATTTATAAACAACTTTTAGATTATATATCTCCAAATCCTGTTTTTAACTTTTGTCTGGTTTCAATTAAAATATTCCAGTTGGCTTACTGTCCAATAATGTTTAAGTTTCGGATAGCCCACGGTTCCCTTAATTCATACAAAATAATATCATATCTAAAATACATTTATTATTTATTCCGGTAAATTCTTAATTTATTTCACCATCATATTCTAATTCTCATTTTAATATCATCGCTTACTCATAAAATAATCTTTATCCTCTAAATCCATCTTCTATTTATAATTCAAAACAATTATTTAAGTAACTAATTTATTTCCCTTATAGATATAGAACCTAACTATTAAATCAGACATGTCCAAAGTCCGGCCCGCAGGCCATTTGCGGCCCGCGGCCCGGTTTAATCCGGCCCTCGAACAGCCCTCCCTGCTCTATGTAAATCCGGCCCTCCCACGGCCCTCCGGCAAGTCCCATGAGAGAGAGAGAGAGAGAGAGACAGAGACAGAGACAGAGGCACTTGCACTTGCACTTCTGTCTCTCTCTCTCTCTCTCTCTCATGGGACTTGCCCCCTCGCAGGGCTCCTCATTGGCCCTGCGCCCGGGTGTCCCGCCCCCTGGGAGAAGGGCGGCCAGGAAGTCCCTTTCCCGGGCTGGCCCCGTCCCAGGCGCATGTGGCTGGGGAGCCATGCGGGGAAGCCCCGGGATCCCCGCTGGGAGCAACCCCCCGGAGCCTTTGCTGAGTGGGCCAGCCCTCTCGTAAGCCGCAGCCCCGAGAGAGCAGCCCCTGCGATGTCCAGCCGGCGCAACCATTGGCCAAGCAGCAGCAGAGCCGGAGATGGAAGGTCAGTGGCAGGGGGGGAGGGAGGGAGCTCTCAGTCCGCAGAGCACCGCCGCGAAGT